>NC_056741.1:1508538446-1508613446 GCF_019279795.1 Protopterus annectens
AGCTGCAGTTTAATGACAGGAGAAGAATGTAATAACTTTTCAAAGGAAGAAATACAACACTTGAAGGCAGTTGGCATGAACTGTGTGATAGTCATTAAAAAGTCTGATATTGGCTGTGTGGGATGCGTATGAATAAACAGTCATATGTGTACACAATTAAAATATGTTGTATGATGTAAAAATGTATAACTAGACTTCATACCTTATAGTTATCTGGTTAAAAATGTGATTTTTTGTTTTCAGAACTGTGTGGGTGGTTATGTACAAAAGGAATGCTGAGAAAGTGTATTGCTATTTAACAGCTGTAAATTTAAACATTTGCATACTTACGTAATTTTCATACTTCATCATGGCATATAACAGTTTCTACTTAGGTGTGTTCTTCATGCATTACTGAGTGACTCTTAGTAGATGCGGAATTTGTCCTAGAAAAAACAGTATATTCATGAGTTGAAAGCTAATAAGAACGGCAGTGGGCAATTTTTTTCTGCTAGTCGTGTTCACTCGAAGGAGATATGTCTAAAGCTAGCTGTGTTACTGCAATGCTTCTGCTTGCCAGCAGACTGTTCTGTTACAGACCACTTCCTAAACTTTATCAATTATTACATCACATCATGTAGGCATACTGTGCAGTCCCAGCATCGGCAGACGCCAGCCACCACATTATAGACATTATTGTCACCTTTTGTGTAGCACCATGATGTACACTAGAGATAACTTAATATGTTGGGAACTCTCCGACAGTCACCTGTCTTGGTCATCTAATAAGAAAGAATATAATGGCATATAAGAATATCTTGGGTACATGTATGTTTTCTTTTACCTCATAACATGAGTATATCGCCATTGTGCTCTAACTCTTACTTAACTTCATTGTATTATTCTTTTCCAGAAAGCTCCGTTTTACCGCCATTGCTGAATCTGCCACATTTTTAGTGAGGTTTGCACGTACATCCGCAACAATATCTGTGAAAAAATATCACTTTGATGCCACTCCAGTCTCTACCTGTTCTGACAACCTCCATTTTCTCTTTGTACCTTCTCTTTGTGCATCCTTTTTTTTTCAGAAAAGGCTGCCTTCTTAAAATTGTCTGATTAGATAAGGTAAGGCCAATGGCAAAATAAGGAAGCCTGAGAACATTTCCCAAAGAAAAGTACCAAACCAGTAGGGAAGGGTGGTAATAAGCAGCTGATGCCAGTTTGCCCATCCTGGGAAAAGGTGTAGATTGGCCCACTGCAATATTTATACTAAGCAAAGATTTGGGGATGCAAACTCAGTGCACAGAGAATGCATTGCCCACCAAGCAGCATGGTGATGCCCTGTAGGCATCACTGGGGGAACTTATGACACTATAATTGATCCCATCGTTCTGCCATTGAGGGTAGAAGGGGTCAAGCTGCCAGCAAGAGCTCAGTAAGTAAGGGGAAAATGTAAGAATCCTCCTGTCATGGCCTCCAGACCTCCACTTAGCTCTTGCCCTCAAACCATGAAGAATATTCAAGACAAGTAGTATTAGTAGATGCAGAATAAAGGATGGGTGAGAGAACAAATGGGCATAAGTAGAGGCAGGAACTTGCTGGTCAGCCGCATACTTTCAGTTTTGATTTCCATGTGGTTCATAACTGCATTACACTGTGTTTGCAATTTGTTTTAATATTGTTTATGTAAGGTTACATACCTACTTTTGCTACTGTGTTTTTTTCATGTAACGAGTAATAAGCCAATCATTTTAAGCATTCATTTTTCAGGAGCCTATGATGAGCCTCCCTGTCCTCCTGCCTGTCTTTCCCAACATTACTGATTAGTCTACTAGTAAGAAGCAATGTTGTTTTTTTCTTATGACTGAACATACTTTCCCTTCCTATCATTAGATAGTCTTGATGCTTAAAGAATTTGCTAAATTATCCTTAGAAAATGTGCAACCTGTAGATCGCACACTGATCAGAGAATGAACATTCTCTAGCAAGGTGTTAATCTACAGGTAATGCCTGCTGAAAAACGACTTTACCATTTCACAGCATCATATCAATCTGCCATGGGGCTCTGACTGAAAATAACCTAACAGCCGCCATTATGTTACACTCCCTAAGCAGGGTTTTTGCTATTTAGCTAGTGTAAAATATATATAAAAAAAGAAAATTGTAAAAAAAGAAAATGTGGGTGTGTTTATGTCTGTGTATGTGTACGCATACATGTCAGTGAGAGCAAGATCGATTGAGCCATTATTTTACACTCACTAAGCAATGCTTTTGCTGTTTAGTGAGTGTAAAAACTAAATGAAACAGAAAAAAAAGTGAGTGTGTTTATATTCCTGTCTGCCTGTGAGCATAGGTCTCAACCTCTTAAGAGGCCAATGTGGAACACAGATGCTAGCAATGTGTGACAAACAGTCAAAATGTGGAACACCCTATTTTTGTACTGTGCAAAAATGCACCATTTCCATGGAGCCTGGTTTAAGTGGGCTTTCTGCCAGAAGTATTTAAGTTAGCGAATACTGTACATTTGTAAATTTCAGACACACATGTCCATAAATAAAGTCAGCAGAAACCATTGATAAAATGCAACATACTCAGAAAATCGCTACATAATAGTATTTAAGTGTAACTATTAAAAAAAAAATGCTCTTCAGTACCTGCTTTTCAAACACCAACCCCTCCACATCTTCTCCCAACTAAATCTGTTAACTCAACCAATCAAGGAAAAATCAGAGCAGCATCCGGGACAAATCAAGACTTAATCAGGGACACTTTTAAAATATTGCTACCAATCATTAGCGGACCTGAGTTCCGCTGTGGCGACCCCTAACCGGGAAAAGCCAAAAGACACAACCTTGAGACATTAACAGAATAAAACAGAATTAGAGAGCATGAATTAATATACACTTTCTGAAGTCTAAGTCATCATTATTTGTTAAATGTAATGCACCACCTACTTAATGTTAACTTGAGACATTGACAAAATAGAATATGTGAATTAATATACATAAACATTTTTTAAACACTTGCCCAAAATAAGCTTTTCATGTGTTGGTACTGTCAAGATAATCCAAAGCTCCAGGAAGTACAATGAATATTACCATTTCTACGGCAATGTTGTATAACAGTAACTTCCCGGGTGCACAGTAGCAAGTCCCACCTAAATCCACCCACCACCCGACACCCCCAGATGTGTTAGAATAAGGAATGCTAAAGGAACAACACTACAACTACAAGTATTATTTTTTTTCTTCGTTTTTGCAGAAAGATAAGCCCACTGCACTCCCACACCCCCCACAAATTAAATATACCAACTCTGAGATCACACTACATTTTCTGCTCTATACTACTGCCAAGTGTCAGTGTCAAATGTGCATGGCAGTCAGTCATGCATTATCTGCATATGAATTCACAGCCATTTGGCATGTCAGTCACACAAGGCACACCCACTTCTGTGCAGACCAACCAGGGAGGTGGTGTTCTACAACAACATCACTACTAATACTAATAAACAGTTATGCCAGCCACAGTGAACTGTAGTTGAGAAAGTTTCAAAATCAAGTGTTTAACAGAAATTTGTAAAAGACAGTGCATATAACTACTATAACTTATTTATTTTATGTATTTATTTGATATTTGTTTACCGGGAGTGCCCGACTGGACAGCTGGCATCCGTTTTCAGCAGAGGCCTGGGATGAAAAGCTGCAAAAGTACAGTAGTTATAGCATTTAGAAGTAATAGTTACATGTTACAGAGTTTACAAATGTTGACATCAGTTGACAACAAAATACAAAAGTTAAAACAAAGTTGAAGAGAACTATATTAGAACACAGGAGATACATTACAAGTAGATTAAACTGAGCTTAGTATTGGGGCAACAAAAAGAAAAAGAAGAAGAAGAAGATTTGTACAATATTTACAAAGCAAAATGTTAGTAGCATTCACAAGAAGCTAAAGGGAGTGAGCAATGTTGAGCACATCACTTAGAATAAGAGGCTTAAGGAAGCAGTACTGCTACTATGTAATGAGGGTTTAAGGTGGGCCATTGCAGCTGCATAGCTAGATGGTGAGAAGGTGTCATTTAAGGAGTCTTTTGAATGTGGGCGTTTTGTTTTGTAGTATGATGTCAGGAGGAAGACTATTCCAGGTGTTAGCAACTTCATTAGGGAAGAGGGATTCCCCAAAGCTATTTTTACATGGGATTTTTTTCTATCAGGGCTTTATTAGTGGAGCGTAATTGTGTATTTGAAGTGTAGAAGTTTAGTAGTCCAGTTAGGGCAGGGTTTTTTTTCTGGATAGTATAGCATTTGGTGTGCTAGTTTGAGTTGGTGGAATCGTAATAATTTGGGGAGCTCAGGCCAATATAAAGTAAGTAGGGATTGACAGTGGTGGGGACGAGAGTTGGCATTGGTAGCAAATCTGGCAATTTTGTGGTAATGTGTAGAGAGTTTGTTAAGGTCGGTCTTATTTAGATTTGTTAGTACTGGACATGCATAAAGTAATGTAGCTAAGAGATGGGTTCTGGCTATAGCAGTTCTAGATTCAGAAGTAAGGTACTTTTTGCAGTGGTATAGGGTCCCTAGCATTTTGTGAACTTTGGAGATGGTTAGTGATATATATTTATTGAATCTTAGTTGTTTATCTATTGTAATCCCTAGTAATTTGGCCTCTGGGACTGGAGAGATGGGGGTCTTATTGGCTGAGAATATAGTGAAAGTGGTTAGGTCATTAGTCTTTGTTGGGTGGAATAGTATGAATTGGGTTTTGTTTGGGTTCATTATCAGTTATGATTTATTTAACCAGTTTTCTGTCTCTGTGAAGGATTCTTGGACATTTTGTTGCAGCTGCTGGAGATTAGATGTGGAGCAGATTAGAGTTGTGTCATCAGCGTATTGTACTATTTCGGCTTTTGTGGTAGCTAAGCGAAGTTAATTTGTAAAAATATTAAAGAGGAGGGGGTCGAGAATGGAACCATGGGGTATGCCTAGTGTTACTGGGAGAGGGGGGATAGGGAGGCATGCCATTTGACTGACTGAAGGCTGTTGTTTAGGTAAGTTCTGAACCAGAACAGGGTGGGGTTGTCCATATTGAGCTCAGAGAGGCAAGTTAGTTGTTTATTGTGGGAAACTGTATCAAACGCTTCATTATCAGTTATGATTTATTTAACCAGTTTTCTATCTCTGTGAAGGATTCTTGGACATTTTGTTGCAGCTGCTGGAGATTAGATGTGGAACAGATTAGAGTTATGTCATCAGCGTATTGTACTATTTCAGCTTTTGTGGTAGCTAAGCAAAGTTAATTTGTAAAAATATTAAAGAGAAGGGGGTCGAGAATGGAACCATGGGGTATGCCTAGTGTTACTGGGAGAGGGGCGGATAGGGAGGCATGCCATTTGACTGACTGAAGGTGGTTGTTTAGGTAAGTTCTGAACCGGAACAGGGTGGGGTTGTCCATATTGAGCTCAGAGAGGCAAGTTAGTTGTTTATTGTGGGAAACTGTATCAAACGCTTTGGATAAGCCTAGAAAGATGGCAGAGACCAGTCTACCTTAGCTACTATGTGCATTTATGGTGTTGGTGAAATTGATTAGGACAGTGGTGGTCCTGTGTGATGGTCGAAAACCATGTTGAGATTTGGATAGTAAGTTATTGGTGAGAAGGTGGGTAAGGAGTTGTTGGTAATGGACACATCTTTCTAGAATCTTTGATAGGGGTGATAGGATTGCGATTGGTTGATAGTTAAAGAGGATGGTAGAGGGGTTAACTTTGTATAGGGGAATGATGAATTAGGTTTTCCACAAGGATGGAGTGGTGTGTTCAGTAATAGGTCTATTTATCAGTAATGAAATGGGGTAAGCTATGGCCTTAGATGCAATTTGAAGGTAGTCATCTGGGAGATTGTTGGCAGTGAGGGTGGTGGGTTTGAGTTTGGATAAGAGTTTTTGGATGGTTGATGTTGAGACTGGCTTGAATGAAAAGGGGTATTGATTGTTTGGCCCTTAGGGGGCTGTGGGAGATCAGCGGGATTTGTACTGTTAATAAGTTTAAGTACAGAGGAGGTGAAATAGTTCCTGAAATTGGAAGCTATGTCTGAGTTTGATCCTTCTATATTGGGTGAGGAGGTAGAGGTTCTGTCAGGTTGGAGGATATTGTTCACTGCTGCCCAAATTTTTTGAGGGTTAGAACTGTGTTTCCTTTGTAGAGATATGTAGTGATTTTGTTTGCCATTTTTAATTTTTTTTGCCCTATTGCAAAGTTCATGGGAGGTTTACCTAGTTGTGGGGGTTTTGAGTTGGTGACAGGTATTCCAGGCTTTATCCCTTTCCTTAAGTAAGGATCTTGTGTATTTTTGTAGCCAAGGGGCTGGATTGCTACGAATCCTAATTGTCTGAAGTGGGGCTAGGTGGTTTAGGATGTTTAGAAATGTGGAGTTAAATTATTCAAATGCCTGATATAGTGAGAGGGTTTTGATGGCAGTCCAGTTGCAGGAGTATAAGGCATCCAAGAATTGGTTAATGGGGAAGTTTTTATGGGTGTGAATATGAAGTAGGGAGAGAGAGTTATTAGTTTTGAGTTTGTGTCTAAGAAAAAAGTGGGATTGTGGTCACTAATATGGATTCCTTTTTGGAGGTTTTATCAATACGGGTGGGTATATGTATGAGTTGGGTGAAGTTGTATAAATTAAGGTAGTTAGTTGGTGAGGGAGAGTAGATGGAGTTCCAATCGATGTTGATGTCACCTAGCAAGATAGTTGTTTTGGGGGAGGGAGTGGGAAACCCAGTGGAGTATTGATTCTAGGGTGGACAGGTTGTTGCCTCAGGGTAGGTAAATGTCAAGTATGCTTAGATGTTTGTGCTGATTAATGAAGAGTTTTACGAATAGAGTTTCTGCATTTTTGAAATCTGGGGATTCTTTCTGTAGGAGATGGATTTTTAGGTTAGTTTTGTAAAGAAGGACAATGCCACCACCTCTTTTGCCTATTCTGTCAACTCTATGAATGTTATATCCAGGTGGGGTTATGGAGTCATCCTTAATATGTGGCTTGAGCCAGGTCTCAGTAAGGACCATAATGTCTGGGTTATATAAAGAGATTGTGGCATGGAGTACTTTGTTTTGTTCATAATACTGTGGATGTTCAAGTTGAGTATAAGTAAGTCTGCAGGCAACTTACTAAAAAATAAACAGGAGTAAATATGGAAGTGATGTACTGAATAACTCAAGTAACAACTGTCCTATTTAAATGAAAACGATCTATAACAAGTAGTAGTAGAAAAACTAGTTAATTGAGTGAAATGGAAATGTGATAGCAAAAATAACTTATTTTAAAAGCAGCTCACCCTCAAGAAGGTGTATTTGCCTAAACAGAGATTCACTATCCTCCATGACAGTACAAACAGCCCCAAGCACATTGCCAAAAAGTGATGATGATGATGACTACCATAGATACTGCCAAATACAGAGTTAAGTTGTACAATACTTGCGGGAATGCTTAACAGATGTTAGTGTTTTAGTGTCTTCAGCTGAAACTGAAGTCATTTCTATGATGGTAAACAATGCGTTGAGCTCCACTGGTACCTCGTCCAGTCTCTGTATCCTGTCCATCTTATCCATGATCAGAATGAATTATCATTCAAATGAATCCTTCTCAGCTTGCAGGTATTGCAGTGCCATGAAAACTAGTAGCAGCATGTTATTGTCTCAGGCTTCGTTTTGTGCCTCTTGATTGGCTCCCTTTGCTTCTAGAGTAGTTACTTGACTGGCTCATATATCACAATACAATACTGATTGGCTGTAATTGCGGAATATGAGCCAGTCAAAAATCACAAAGCTGTGCCACCACTGTTCAATACAGAACAGCAGAACAGTTGGCAGAATTGATCACAAATGCGGAGCGTTCCACACAATCCAGAACATCTGGCTGCTCTGCTTGTGAGTGCATGCATACTTGCATGCATGAAAGTCAAGTGTGTGTGTGAGTGAGAAAGAGTGAAGAGTGAAAGCGATCGAGCACTGCCAGCAACAGCTGTTAAGAGGCTTGAGTATCTCTCATCCTCTTAACTCAAGATATTTGGTTAAAGCCTAAAACAAAGAGAGAACAAAGGCTCAAAATAGGAACATATTTTAAATGTTGCTGTTATAAAAATCACAAAGCTGCTTGAATAATAGGATGCATTTTCTGAAGTGCAAGTGTTTGTGTGTATGAGAGAGAGAGAGAGTGAGTGCGATTAACCAGTGGCAAGCAGCAGTAAACTAGTTTGCATACCTTTCAACCTTTTAGCTCAAGAAATCTGGATAAAGCCTAAATTAAAGGGGGAAAAAGGCTCAAAAGTAGGAAGAGATTTTAAATGTTCTTATAAAATTACAGTTACTTAAAAACGGGATTTGTGTTAACATTAATTTTCTGAAGGAAATAAAGTCTGAAAGACAAATGTATGTCATTGTATAGTGGCTTCATTCCCAGGAATAAGGGACCAAAAAATAAAGTAACTATCTAGATATTTTTTAAAAATGATATATTTTGAATGTAAAATGCTTCCACCAGCACCATTAACATATACTACAGCAGCTTTGAAAAAATTAGGCGGAGGAAGTATTGTGCATCAAAAATATATAAAAAATATAGTAATAAAAATAAATAAATGAATAAGCACAACAATTTCACAAACAGCCCATTCTCTAAGCACAATAATGCCCTCCGGGGTGTGTGTGTTGCTGTGGAAATAATGCCCTTCCAGGGGTGTAGAAACCCTCTACCTGTTACATCGGGCCACAGAACACCCCTGGGCGGCAGTTATTTCCACAGTAACACACACCCTGTTGGGCATTATTTCTTGCTTATCATTTGCTCAGTAGAAGAGACAGAGAAATGTTCTGTTTCATTACAGTAACTTTGTATTACTGCTTCAAGCCATCATGCTTCCAATCTCTGAACCGTCTACATACAGGCTGTACCGTTTTTAAGCCTTGGCCCCAACATGCTTCACAATATACTCAAGATATTCATTCCTCAAGCTTGTTATATCTACAATTTTTTTTATTTTATTTCATTTTGCTTTTACTTACCAGATTTCTCAGACTGGGTTTCAGTTTAGCCCTGGGGGGAAAGCTGCAACATATTATAAACATTTTTAAGCACACATTCAGTAATATAGATGAACACACATTAAATAATATACATTAACAATTACTCATAAATTTGTTAATTAAATTACATTCATATGAAAATAAAGGCAACTTGTGCATTAGTAGATGTTGAAAATTAAGCATTTGAAGAGGTGTATTAGTGGGTTTGTCAGATAGATAGTAGCGTATGCGATTAGTGCTTAGAAATTCAAAGAAATGGAGGTGAGAGATGTTGAAAATTAAGCATTTGAAGAGGTGTATTAGTGGGTTTGTCAGATAGATAGTAGCGTATGCGATTAGTGCTTAGAAATTCAAAGAAATGGAGGCGAGAGAAGGAACTAGGTAAAGCAGAAAAAGTTGCTGTCATAAGGTTTACATTACGAGAATAGAGGTGGGGACTGAACAGTGTCACAAAATAAAGTATAAAGCTGGAGATTCTAGTGAAACTGTTCAGGCACTGGAGAAGACTGGTTGTGGGGCTTACGATTCTGAATGAAGAGAAATGGTTTGACAATGTGGCCAGCTGAACATAACAGTGGCATTTATCCTGGAGATGTACAGGAACAGATCCATTGTTTTGACAGGTGACATTTTTGTTGTGTTTTAAATGAGTTTCCATTCTGAATGGATCTGAGTGGAAATGGGATGCTCGATTCAGTTATCTTTAACTAGGATTGGTACTGAACAACATTGCTCGACAAGTCTTTTGCTGCAGTACTGAGTTCTAGATTTTAAACTGACCACAGGATTCTGGGGCACCAAATGCCAATAGTCATGGCCCACTATTGAAACTGAACTGTTTTAAACTGCATTGTTGTAAATCACAGCCAAACTACCCAAATACATGTACTCACAACTGAGCTTCTTTCTTGAAACAGCACCCTTCAGTGCAAGGAAAATAAAGTGGGTCAAGAATCCCTTCATGCCCACTGGGGGGGGACTTCACTTCCACATCCACTTTACTTTTATATTTTCCTTCTGAGGTCATTGCAGTTTAGGAGGAAAGAGTGATCATATAAATAATTCTCCAAGATGATGTGAAAAAGTAATTAATTTTAAAGCCATGCAGATCAGCTCTATGTGGAGAGATAGAATGGTAACAAGCAGTGAAAGACTTAAGGAATGAGGGTTAAGCATCTATAAAATAGACAACATATAGGGCAAAGCAGCTGAAGGAAACCAATGCAGATGTGGGTAGGTTCTTCATCATTCTAGTACTTTTGCCTAACCCTTGACATTGGTGTTATTTGTCAAGAGAGATCATTTTAAATCCTTTGTAAATGTGTTATCTTAGTATTGACTATGACAGTAATGTGTTTTCTAAATATTGTTAAGAATAGGACCTACAGCAGGCCTCTGAGAGGTTCCACTGCTGGTTTCCCTGCTCCCTCCAATTTGACTTTTGCCCACATTCTACAGTTGTCTTCCTAGGACTGACTGATTGGTTGACATCACTTTAATGACATAATGGGCAGCCTGAGATCAAATCCTACATAAAGGGCCAGCTTTGGGCTACAAGGGGCTAAAGCCCTGAATATGACTCTCATTACCCCAGTTTGAGTACAGCACCAAGTGGTAGATGAACTAGTAAGGGAAGGTGGGGGTATAGAGACTTTGGGCAAGTCATTTAAATAGGCAGTTTGTGCAATTGGGAAATTGGGCTTGGCTCTCAATTGTCTCCTGAATTATGGACTACTGAATCACATGCCTACTAACTACCTATGAACCAAGACTGCAATTCATTGTCAGTTGGATACGACACAGAGTGAGTTTATGTAGTTAAAACTGTACATGGTAGTAGCGATTCATAAAAACATGTTGCAAGGTATACAGTGAGTAATAGGGCACATCATACAATTTATGTAAATGAAGGTATGTACGCAAATGAGGCAGTAAAATCCTGTTATGATTCACAATCATTTTTGAAGGAACTAGCTCACCATACTGAGTGATGCAACAAAAGGCCAGCGTATGTGTGAAATGTCTGTATTGCAAAGAGAAGAAATGCTCTTTGTCATTCAAGGACCTCCTGAGCACCATCTCGCTTTACTTAGCACTAACAGCTCCTGTCCAGTCGGATGACATGGTGGATAGTGGCAATTAAATCACTATAGACAGTGGATTATATGCCACCAATGGGTCAACCAAGAAAGACCTGACCACCACGTTGTTGAAAAGGAGATTGTAAAGATCCTGAAGACATGTGCAACCCAAAAGTGGAATCTACAGGGATGTATGCCCTACCCATCCCTGTGGAGACAGAGGTACGTGTAGCACTCAAACTCCCAGTAAAGTGGACCTTTCAGAGACCAACAGGGGACATGTTAGTTGTATCACAAACACCATGCACAAGAATACTTAACCATTTCTCAGCATTATGCTTCTATATGAAGAGGGGCACATCTGGTTTCCACGGACAGCATAGAGCAAAACACCATTCTGCTTGGCTTCTATGATACTGCACACCTCTCATAGATAATAGGCACCATAGATTGCACACATAAAGGCCCCACCTGGTAGAGACAACAAGTGGTATGTGAAAGGAAAAGGCTAGCATTCCGTGAACTGCTAGGTAATGTGCAAAGCACAGGGTAATACCATCACCAGACCAAGTGTACTGCTACTTCTGGATACTATGTCATTATGGAGCTGCCAAGAGTGCTGGGTGGCATCTTTCCAAATGCCATATGCAGTGCAGTACTCCTTTGCATGCTAGACTTTGTTGCAGGAGATTGCACATGGATGATATTCCTGCATATCAGTCTATTTATGCTAACTGTCTGCAACCCACATCAGGAACCAGATATCATGTGGAGACACTGGGAACCCCTAGAAGGCTGCACTATGGGAAGTATATTTACAGCTAATGCAGTCACCTATCCACTGTGACAGCCATAGGGACAGTACTGCTGGTGCTCATAGCCACAGAAAGAGCCTCCATCTCAGGATGGTGAGTGTGTCCAGCCATGTGTTCATCTGTGGATATGGCTGGATAGTCAACCTGTACAGAAGGTGCATGCCCACTCTTGTTGGAGATAGTGCCACTCTGTCATCCAACTGTGTTTATGGTACAAGTGGTATGGCATTTCCACAGATGCCAAGTTTATACATTTGTCCTGTCTAAGCCTGTACATATGACACTATTGCAATGTACTGTACTACGAATCCACAACATACACTCTAGTGAACACAATTACATGCGATAACATTTGTGACGACATGCATGCAAGGGGTGCTCATGAAACACTACATCTACAATGCAAACATAATTCTCCTGTTATCCTTACTCCTTATGTTGATGTGAAGACAAACAAGCAGTAGGTCACTGTGGAATGCCTACACTGAATGTTTGTACATTATTGCTATAATAACATTTGGTACATGTCATAGTAACATGGTGTATTTCCCACTGAGAAACATAAGAAATGAGGCAACCTAGTGACAGTGTCCAAACCTCAAGAGTTTGTCAGTGTACCTGATTCTCCACTCAGGGGCAACAGGAGGAAACCCCCCCACACCCATCACTGAGACAATCCCTGTTGAGACCCCACCTATGACTGACCTCTCAACCACTGTCTGTTGTGCCTTCATTTTGGCATGACAGTGACAGTGCTGAGATATCTGTAGTGTGTGTGATTACACCTACCTCTGTCATCGATGTTGTGGAACATTGACTGCCATACCTGCTGATGTTGTTTCTGGTCAGCACCCTCTTTCTCATGTTTAGATATAATTCCTTCCTTCCTTCAGAAATGTAAGCATCAGATTTCAGTATTTTAAAATAAACAAAACTTGAAAAGTACTATTTTGCCCCATTATATGTAGTTAACGGTATTAGAAATATGCCACTTGTATAATATAGCTCCGGAGGACTGCATGCCATTCTCAGTATGTTTGTGATTTACATCCTGAAAGAAATCTGATATATTTCATCCATCTACAGACTATGCATAATTCAGACATATCAAATTACTTCTGTTTCGCTTTCGAGGTTTAAACTTCAACACTTTGCATTTCAGGCTCTGACATCTTCAGCAGATTAAACAAAATTAAAATTGACAAAGGCTAGTCGATATTTTTTCTTCCAAAAAAGGCAGTCTTATTATTAACAAAACAACAAGGCAAACAAAAAATAATTTTGACTATGTATTGTTTAAAGAAAGAAGGATAGTAGTAGTGGGACAAGAAGGGCAAGAGCACTTTACTCTGGTTAACAGACTGCCAATGATACATGATACTTCAAGCCAAAAACACAAAACTCTGATGCCTAAACTAGTGACTGGAGATAGGCACGGTCATCTGAGCAACCTGGAAAAGACAACAAAGACCGAGAGGCAGATCTGGTTTTACACATCAGTCAGGAATACTCATGAAAAATAGAGCTATATGTTGTTCACACCCTGAATTATTCTAGTTCTCAGTACAAATTCTTTAAAAAAAGAATTCATTCATGTAGAGTTCCCATAATTTTATAATTCAAGGAAACGTTGAAGACCTTACGCAAAGGAAAGTAGTGAACAGAATAACAAACTCCAGCCCATCCTGCATATTGCAGTAAGGTTACTCTGCTGGTGTTCTAGTATAAGAAAGGCAATTATTAGTACAGTGGCACATCAACACACACAAACACGCATGCATCAGCCTCTCAACTGTCCAGAATTTCACAGAATGTCCAGATTTTTGCTTCATATTTTTGCACTCTTCATCATAAAATGTGTGTGTGTGTGCGTGCGTGCGTGTGTGTGTGTGTGTGTGTGTGTGTGTGTGTGTGTGTGTGTGTGTGTGTGTGTGTGTGTGTGTGTGTATTTTCTGGCACATCAAGGACTAAAGTCGTTAAATAATTACAGATATTGAGTTTTATACCATGTCTTTCAGAAAACGCACATTAATGCAAAACATGTTGTTCTATTGCCTTTCTAGCCAGGCTGTGGATTGTGATTAATTACTGAGACTAAACAGAAATTCCTTAAGATTCCAAGAGCAGGCTAAGTTATTTCTTACACTTATTTCATTGAATTGCACTTCTGTAACGCTTATAACTGTGCTATACAGTTAATCTACTGCATTTTTTATTTTTATTTATTTGTTTTATTTTATTTTACGTTTGTTAACCAGGAAAGTCCGACTGGATATAGGTCCATTTTCAGCAGAGGCTCGGGGACAAAAGCTCCAGACAAACACAACAACTATGCATACAGTGAAATTATTACAAAATGGGCATTTTTTTCAACAATACATACACACATGTTCAAGATTTTCTAAAATACACACAGGAAATAGTTGGAAATTATTAACTGATAGGAAATAGTTGGAAATTACTAACTGATAAGGGAGGTCACATACATTTATAGTGATTAACATGCATGGTTGAGACAAGATATCATCCTTACTTTAATACTTTCTAGTAGGTAAGAGACATATACTCAGTTTTCTAAACGGTTAGAGAATCAGTTTTTTCCTGTAATAAGGATTTCATTTATAGTTGATGTTTTAGTAGGTTAGTCAGGGTTTGTACAGGGACAAAGCCAATGCATTTTTAGGTGATTTTTAAGAGATATTTTGAATTGGGTTAAGGAGGGAACTATAGTAAGTTCTGCATGAAGTAAGTTCCAGATTTTATCCGCAGAGTTGGAAAATAAAGATTCACCAGCTGAATTGTTGGATTTAACAGTTTGTACTAGCATTCTTTTGGAAGAGCAAAGAGATTTTAGGTTACTGCAGGGGGTGATAATATTTTTCAGTATGGGTGTACTGTCTGGTTGGTAGAGAATTTTGTGAACAACTAAAAGTTGGTTATACTGAAGTTGGTAGGGTAGTTCTAGCCCGTCTAGCAATTTAAGGTTATGACAGTGATGGGTTCTATAAGCTGATCCTGTGGCAAATCTAGCAATATTATTATAGCAAGTAGTAAATTTATTGAGGTCTGATCTGCTTAGGTTTACGAAGATGGGTGAGGCATAAAGAAGGGTTGATAGCAAATTTGTATGGGCAATCACAGTCCTAGCAGATGGGGTTAGGAATTGTTTAATCTTGTTTAAAGAGCCTAGTTTCTTATTAGTTTTGTCGACGTGAGCATCAAACTTAAGGTTGTTGTCGATGATTATTCCTAGCAGTTTAGTACAAGGTTCTGGGGAGATTATGGTACCATTGTTAGATGTTATGGTGAGAAATGGTAAGGGGACCTTGTGAGTGGGACTGAAGAGTAACAGCTTGGTTTAATGTGGGTTTAATAGTAGACGGTGACCGGTGAGCCAGTTCTCTATTTTGTTGAAAGTGATTTGGAATAAAGATTGTAAGTCTGTGGGGGAGGTGGCAGTGCAGATTAGGGTGGAGTCATCTGCATACTGAATACACGTTGCATCTGGGATGACTTTGTGCAGATCATTAATGAAGATAGAGACTAGGAGGGGACCTTATATAGATCCCTGGGGGACTCCAAGGGTGATTGGTAAGAGGGGAAGATAGGTTATCTTTCCATAGTACAGCTTATTGCCTGCCACTTAGATAAGAATGAAACCAGCTAATTGCTAGGTTATCTATGGAGAGTGATTTTAGTGTCTCTAAGAGTAGCTGGTGATTTAACATGTCAGATGCCTTGGATAGGTCTAGGAAGAGGGCTGAAGAGAGCTTGTTGTTATTACGGTTTTGAGTTATTGTGTTAGCGAAGGAGAGAAGGGCTGAGGTTGTACTATGGCAAGGTCTAAATCCGTGCTGGGAGGGGGGCTAGGAGTTTGTTCTGATTAAGACAGACTAGAAATTGTTTATGGAAACATTTTTCCATTATTTTAGCCAATGGTGACAGGATGGCTATAGGCATGTAATTTGAGAGTTCAGTGGAATTTCCCCCTTTATGGAGAGGAATAATGTGGTCGATTTTCCAGATGGAGGGGATATAAGCTTTGAGAACAGTTCTATTGATTGATATTGAAATGGGGTATGCTATTTCATTAGAGGCTTTTTGGAGATACTCTGTGGGTAGTAGGTCTGCTGAAACGGTGGTGGGTTTCAGTTTCTTAAGTAGGGACCTAATAAAAGATGTTGGTACTGGGTCAAACTTGAAGGGGGTGTGATTATTGGGTGTGGGATTGGTGGAACTTGGGGTATTGGGAGATAGCTTGTTGGCAAGGCATTGCACGGTTTCTGTAAAGAAAGTGTTAAAGATGTTAGCAACAATTTTAGGAGGTTTTTGGAGGGTAGTCAAGTGGGTAGGGGTAGATGATTGTCCTGGATGGAGGAGTTTATTTATGCCTGACCAAAATTTTTATGGATGATTTTGGTGCTTTTGTTGCCGATTACAGTAGTATTTTTTTTGTCTAGCATAATGGACTTCTTTGTATCATTTCTTAGCTGTTTATATATGAGGTGGTATTTTGGGGGTTTAATGGTTCTCCAGGAGGCCCATGCTTTGTTTCTGCAAATAATGTTTTTATCTAGTATCATTGGACAGCCATGGTGCTACTTTATTATTGGTTCTGATAGTACATTTGGGAGCATTGTTATCCAGGATAGCAAGAAATTTAGAGTTAAAGTACGAGACTAGAAGTAGTTTTAGGTCAGTCCAGTCACATGAGTTAAGTTCATTTTGGAATTTAGTCTGAATAAAGTTCTTATTACTCCTAATGGTTTTAAAAGTAGATTGTTGAGGGATGTCATTTCCTTTCCTTATTATATAGGTCAGGAAGTGATCACTGATTCCTCAGGTAGAGTGCCTGCTTTATATATATGGAGTTGGGTGTTTATTAATATCCAGTCTACGATACTTTCCTTATTGTCAGGCTTATTGATTCTGGTAGAGGAAGATATGATCTGGGAGAAGCCATGCAAATTTATATGGGTGGTGGGGAAGTCTGAAGAACAGGTGTTCCAGTTGATATTAAATTCCCCGAGAATAATAGTTTCTTGGGGGCAGTTAGTGGACAGCCATTGGAGGATAGCCTCAAAGGTATTTGTGTTGTTACCTGTAGGAATATAGATACATGCAATGTTTATAGATTTGTGTTTATTGATTTGGAACTTAGTGATGAGTATTTCTGCATTATCAGTTAGCAACGCATGTGGAGTACTAGTTTTGGTTACTTCTAGTGTGGATTTATACAAGATGGCTACCCCCCTCCCTTCCTAGTGATGTGATCAAGTCTTAATATATTGTAACCTGGGGGTATAACCTCATTATCAGCAGTAGTAGGTTTGAGCCAGGTTTTGGAAACGCACAGTACATCAGGGGAGTGCACATCCAAGAGGGCATGTAAGTAGCGAATTTTCTTGTTTATACTTCTGTTTAGGTGACAGACTAGGAGTAAGTTGGAGGACTTATTTGAGTTTCACAGGCTAGTAAGGGTGCTATTTGTGGGGTTGGTAGCATCAGATGGGGTTGGACCTGGGTTAGGGTGGATGTCACCATCCACTAGGGGGTTAGGTAGTAATTTAATTGCTAGGCTCTGGAGTTTTATTAAGAGTTTGTGATAGTATTTAGTTCTACAGTTAATATATGTGGCTCAAATGGGATGTTGAGTTTTTGCATTAGAAGAGTTTGATGGGAGGTGGGGTAGTAATTAATTAAGGTTGTTTAATGGATTAGGAGTGCTGGTTTTGGATATGCGGTAGTGAGAGCCTGGGAGATATTGAAATTCATAGGCTGTGAGAAGATAAATAGTGATCAGTGGTAGCATTAGCCCATAAAATGGCTTCGATTTAGTAGGAGTGGTGAAGATCTATGGAGGCATTATGGTGATATTTAAGTATAGCTTGTTTATACTAGAAATGGGAGGGTTATTAATTAGGGTAGAGTTAGAGGCTGGAGAGGCTGGGAGGGTTATTAAATTAGTTTAGAGTAAGAGGCTGGAGAGAGTTTGAGTAGTAGGGGTGGGTCCAATGAATGAATGAATAGGGTAAAGCTGATTAAGTTCAGATGAGGGGGAGTGGTAAGGTGACTATAAATTTAGGAATACTGGGGGTTAATCCAAATCCCGGATTTCTTCAATGAGTGGGCTTGATTCCTTATAATTTAATACAAGTTTTAAAGGTTATATTAACTCATTTTTCTTTTTGAAGGGTATTTTCACTGTTATTGTCACTCAGTTTTCTGAAGATAAGTTCATTTTTGTATATAAATGATTATCTTCACAGGCTACTGTTGCTGTGACACAAAACAAGGCAATAAGGTATGTTACTGCTTTAGGCCATAAAAGTAAATTATCTGGGCAGTTACCGACACAATATGGCAGTCGGGTTAACCTTGCAGCCTGCTCTTGGCCAGTTTAATGAGCCGTTTTACTGTTTGGGCAGTTGTGACTTCTAAGGCGTGCTATAGACCCAGTTCAGCTATAAGGTACAACAACTTATAAAATAAGCAGATATTAACCTTAGGCAATTTTCTGTTCACTAGGGCAAGGCAGAATATTTTCCTGATTGGTTTCAGCAAGGAGACATTTCTTTCTGTATATTGAGCCATTCAAAGTAGGACCGGGTAGGGTGGTGAGACCTGATAAAGGATAATCAGATAGGGAACTATCATTCTGTAAGTAACATCAGCTGATACGGCTTCCACTATAAGGCACAAAAGCAGTTAACAACAAACAGCTTTATAACTCAGTTTAGTGTTTCTTTGAAAGATAATGCAGCAGCAGTTCAAAAGGAGAATTCTTAAGCATAATCCATTAGTTGCGGTTAAGCAGTCACATGCATCACAGTAATTCCATATGCTTATCTTGCCCCTTTATGCAGTTATTATAAAATGCAAGGTATGCAATGTTTTCTGGCTATGTTGAGCCAGCAGTTAGCAATAGCACACTTCTGCAATAGACTGTAGCTATTTGGTGATGAATTCACGTTCTTACAGCTTAGTATAACATAACAATATAATTTTACACATACCACATTTGTTAGGACATTCAGCTGACTGGGTCTGGGCACGCTAAGGAGTTTAAAAATGGCAGTTTTTCGGGGACTATTAGTAATTTCGCTTACAAACATGTAAGGGGGAGGGAGTAAGCCTGCTAATAGGCTTATCCAAATCCCAGATTTCTTCAGTGAGTGGGCTTGATTCCTTGTAATTTAATACAAGTTTTAAAGGTTATATTAACTCAATTTTTCTTTTTGAAGGGTATTTTCACTGTTATTGTCACTCAATTTTCTGAAGATAAATTTGTTTTTGTATATAAATGATTATTTTCACAGGCTACTATTGCTGTGACATAAAACAAGGCAATAAGGTCTGTTACAGTTTCTAGCCATAAGACTAAATTATCTGGGCAGTTACTGACACAACATGGCAGTCGGATTAACCTAGCAGCCTGCTCTTGGCCAGTTTAATGACCCATTTTACTGTTTGGGCAGTTGTGACTTCTAAGACGTGCTATAGACCCAGTTCAACTATAAGGTACAACAACTTGTAAAATAAGCAGATATTATTAACCTTAGGCAGTTTTTTGCTCACTAGAGCAAGGCAGAATATTTTCCTGATGGGATTCAGCAAGGAGATCGTTCTTTCTGTATATTGAGTCGTTTAAGGTAGGACCGGGTAGGGTGGTGATACCTTAGGCAGTTTTCTGTTCACTAGGGCAAGGCAGAATATTTTCCTGATGGGTTTCAGCAAGGAGATATTTTTTGCTGTATAGTGAGCCATTCAATGTAGGACTGGGTAGGGTGGTGAGATCTTAGGCAGTTATCTGTTCACTAGGGCAAAGCAGAATATTTTCCTGATGAGTTTCAGCAAGGAGATATTTCTTTCTGTATATTGAGCCATTCAAGGAAGGTCCGGGTAGGGTGATGAGACCTTAGGCAGTTTTCTGTTCACTACGGTAAGGCAAAATATTTTCATGATGGGTTTCAGCAAGGAGATATTTCTTTCTGTATATTGAGCCATTCAAGGTAGGACTGGGTAGGGTGGTGAGACCATAGGCAGTTTTCTGTTCACTAGAGCAAGGCAGAATATTTTTGTGATGGATTTCAGCAAGGAGATATTTCTTTCTGTATATTGAGCCATTCAAGGTAGGACTGGCTAGGGTGGTGAGACCGCTTTGTTTACAGTTTCACTGCACCTATGGACTGTTTTATACTGTTTTAATTGTATTTTTCATTGCTAGATACTGTTTCATTACTCTAATTGCATGTTTACTGAACTACTTAACTGTAAACTGATTTTTCATACTAAGAGTTGTATTTTTTGTTTGTGAGTGTTCTGTTCGTGCTTTTCTGTGCATTTTTGATTTAAGGTTTCTGTGTTCTAGCCACGTATCATATAACTGATTTGTTTGCAGTTAAAAGCATTCTCTAGAGTCTCCTTGCTCCTTTATCTGTTTAAAACTTTCATTTAGTGGCTACAGCTAGTAGCTGTAATAGTGTGCATTACTATAATTGCATTTTTATTTAATTACTAAACTGTAAACTGCTTTTTCATACTGGGACTTGTAAGTTCTCTTTGTCAGTGCTCTTTCTATGCATTTTTCCTGAGGTTTCTGTGTTCTGCTCAGGTGGCATAATCTTGATAGAGGCCTGCTGTTGTCCAAGCCTGGTCGTTTTGTTTTTTGAGTTTCTTGTGTTTCTGGCAGCCATTTTCTGCTGATAGTCTGTTGTCTTCATTATTATTGAGAGTAACAGGGTTTCCTGATCTTCTGTAGCATGAGTGATTGGATTATAGCAGGTGCTAGTAGGACTGAGTAGTAATTGATCTTCTTGATTCTTCCATCCTGTATGGTATATAAACCCTGTGTCTGTAAAAGTCTGTGCTTGTATTTACCAGGCTGTGGATTGCGAGCCATTACTGAGACTAAACAGAAATTCCTTAAGATTTTGAGAGCAGGAAAAGTTATTTCTTACACTTATTTCATTGAATTGCACTTCTGTAACACATATAATTATGCTATACAGTTTAACTACTACATTTTGCACTGTTATAAAGCTTTTTTTACCATTTCACTGCATTTATGTACTGTTATACTGTTTTAACTGTATTTTCCATTTCTAGATACTGTTTCATTACTTTAATTGCATGTTTACTGAATTACTTAATTGTAATCTGCTTTTACATACTGAGAGTTGTATTTTCTGTTTGGAAGTGCTCTGTGCGTGCCTTTCTGTACATTTTTGATTTTTTTTGATGTTTCTTTTTTCTAGTCAGGTATCATATAACTGATTTGTTTGCAGTTAAAACATTGTCTAGAGACTCCTTGCTCCTTTATCTGTTTAAAACTTTCATTTAGTGGCTACAGCTGGTAGCTGTAATAGTGTGCATTGCAATAATTGCATTTTTATTTAATTAATAAACTGTAAACTGCTTTTTCATACTGAGACTTGTATTTTCTCTTTGTGACTGCTATTTCTATGCATTTTACGTGAGATTTCTGTGTTCTGCTCAGGTGGCATAATCTTGATAGAGGCCTGCTGCTGTCCAGGCCTGGTAGTTTTGTTTGCTGAGTTTCCTGTGTTTCTGGCAGCCATTTTCTGCTGATAGTCTGTTGCCTTCATTATTATTGAGAGTAACAGGGTTTCCTGACCTTCTGTAGTATGAGTGATTGGATAATAGCAGAGGCTAGTAGGACTGAGTAGTAATTTGATCTTCTTGAGTCTTCCATCCTTAAGATTCCAAGAGCAGGATAAGTTATTTCTTACACTTATTTCATTGAATTGCACTTCTGTAACACTTATAATTATGCTATACAGTTTAATGACTACATTTTGCACTGTTATAAAGCTTTTTTTTACCATTTCACTGCATTTATGTACTATTTTAGACTGTTTTAACTGTATTTTTCATTGCTAGATACTCTTTCATTACTCTAATTGAATGTTTACTGAATTATTTAACTGTAAACTACTTTTTCATATTGAAAGTTGTATTTTCTGTTTGTGAGTGCTCTATCTGTACTTTTCTGTGCATTTTTGATTTTTTTTTTTGAGGTTTCTGTGTTCTAGTCAGGTATCATATAACTGATTTGTTTAAAGTTAAAAGCATTCTCTAGAGTCTCCTTGCTCCTTTATCTGTTTAAAACTTTCATTTAGTGGGTACAGCTAGTAGCTGTAATAGTCTGCATTACTATAATTGATTTTTTATTTAATAACTAAACTGTAAACTGTTTTTTTTTCATACTGAGACTTTTATTTTCTCTTTGTGACTGCTCTTTCTATGCATTTACCTTGAGATTTCTGCATTTTGCTCAGGTGGCATAATCTTGATAGAGGCCCGCTGTTGTCCAGGCCTGGTAGTTTTGTTTGTTGAGTTTCCTGTGTTTCTGGCAGCCATTTTCTGCTGATAGTCTTGTCTTTATTATTATTAAGAGTAACAGGGTTTCCTGACCTTCTGTAGCACAAGTGATTGGATAATAGCAGGGGCTAGTAGGACTGAGTAGTAATTCAATCTTCTTGATTCTTCCATCCTGTCTGGTATATATAACCTGTGCCTGTAAAAGGCTGTGCTTGTATTTACCAGGCTGTGGATTTTGATTCATTACTGAGACTAAACAGAAATTACTTAAGATTCCAAGAGCGAGATAAGTTATTTCTTACACTTATTACATTGAACTGCACTTCTTTAATGCTTATAGTTGTAATATACAGTTTATCTACTACATTTTGTGCTGTTATACAGCTTTTTTACTGTTTCACTGCATGTATGTACTGTTTTATACTGTTTTATCTGTATTTTTCATTGCTAGACACTGTTTCATTACTCTAATTTCATGTTTACTGAATTACTTAACTGTAAACTGCTTTTTCATACTGAGAGTAGTATTTTCTGTTAGTGAGTGCTCTATTCATGCTTTTCTCTGCATTTTTGATTTTTTTAGGTTTCTGTGTTCTAGTCAGGTATCATATAACTGATCTGTTTGCAGTTAAAAGCATTCTCTAGAGTCTCCTTGCTCCTTTGTCAGTTTAAAACTTTCATTTAGTGGTACAGCTAGTTGCTGTAATAGTGTGCATTACTATAATTGCATTTTTATGCAATTACTAAACAGTAAACTGCTTTTTCATACTGAAACTTATATTTTCTCTTTGTGAGTGCTCTTTCTATGCATTTATCATGAGGTTTCTGTGTTCTGCTCAGTTGGCATAATCTTGATGGAGGCCTGCTGTTGTTCAGGCCTGATAGTTTTGTTTGTTGAGTTATCTGTGTTTCTGGCACCCATTTTCGATCTTCATTATTATTGAGAGTAACAAGGTTTCCTGACCTTCTCTAGCATGAGTGATTGGATAATAGCAGGGGCTAGAAGGACTGAGTAGTAATTCGATCTTCTTCAGTCTTCCATCCTATATGGTATATAAACCATGTGTCTGTAAAAGGCTGTGCTTCTTTTTACCAAGCTGTGGATTGTGATTCATTACTGCGACTAAACAGAAATTCCTTAAGATTCTAAGAGAAGGTTAATTTATTTCTTACACTTATTTCATTGAATTGCACTTCTATAAAGCTTATAATTGTGCTATACAGTTAATCTACTAAATTTTGCACTGTTATAAAACTTTTTTACTGCTTCACTTTATTTATGTACTGTTTTATACTGTTTTATCTGTATTTTTCATTGCTAGATACTGTTCCATTACTCTAATTGCATGTTTATTGAATTACTTAACTGTAAACTGCTTTTTCATACTGAAAGTTGTATTTATTTTCTGTCTGTGAGTGCTCTATCTGTGATTTTCTGTGCATTTTTTATTTTTTGAGGTTTCTCTGTTCTAGTCAGGTATCATATAACTGATGTGTTTGCAGTTAAAATCATTCTCCTTGCTCCTTAATCTGTTTAAAACTTTCATTTTATGGCTACAGCTAGTAGCTGTAATAGTGTGCATTACTGTAATTGATTTTTATTTAATTACTAAACTGTAAACTGTTTTATCATACTGAGACTTGTATTTTCTCTTTGTGAGTGCTCTTTCTATGCATTTATTGTGAGATTTCTGTCTTCTGCTCAGGTGGCATAATCTTGATAGAGGCCTGCTGTTGTGCAGCCTTGGTAAATTTATTTGTTGAGTTTCCTGTGTTTCTGGCAGCCATTTTCTGCTGATAGTCTGTTGTCTCCATTATTATTGAGATTAACAGGGTTTCCTGACCTTCTGTAGCACCAATGATTGGATTATAGTAGTTCTCCAGAGTCTCCTTGATCCTGTATCCTGTATTTGTTTAAAACTTTCATTCAGTGGCTACAGTTAGTAGCTGTAATAGTGTGCATTGCTATAATTGCATTTTTGTTTAATTACTAAATTATAAACTGCTTTTTCATACAGAGACTTTTATTTTCTCTTTTTGAGTGCTATTTATATGTATTTATTGTGAGGTTTCTGTGTTCTGCTCAGGTGGTATAATCTTGATAGAGGCCTGCTGTTGTCCAGGCCTGGTAGATTTGTTTGTTGAGTTTCCTGTGTTTCTGGCAGCCATTTTCTGCTGATTGTTGTCTTTATTATTATTATTGAGAATAACAGGGTTTTTGACCTTCTGTAGCACCAGTGATTGGATAATAGGAAGGGCTAGTAGGACTGAGTAGTAATTCGATTTTCTTGATTCTTCCATCCTGTCTGGTATATAAACCGGTGCCTGTAAAAGGCTGTGCTTGTATTTACCAGGCTGTGGATTGTGATTCATTAATGAGACTAAACAGAAATTACTTAATATTCCAAGAGCAGGATAAGTTTTTTCTTTCCCTTATTTCATTGAATTGCACTTCTGTAATGCTTATAATTGTGTTTAGTTAATCTACTAAATTTTGCTAGATACTGTTTCATTACCCTAATTGCATGTTTACTGAATTACTTAACTGTAAACTGCTTTTTCATACTGAGAGTTGCATTTTCAGTTAGTGAGTGCTCTTTCCATGCTTTTCTGTGCATTTTTCATTTTTTGTGGTTTCTGTGTTCTAGTCAGGTGTGATATAACTGATTTGTTTTCAGTTAAAAGCATTCTCTAGAGTCTCCTTGGTTTTTATCTCTTTAAAACTTTAATTTAACAGCTACAGCAAGTAGCTGTAATAGTGTGCATCACTATAATTGCATTTTTATTAAATTACTAAACTATAAACTACTTTTTCATACTAAGACATATTTTCTCTTTGCAAATGCTTTTTCTATGCATTTATCGTGAGGTTTCTGTGTTCTGCTCAGGTGGCATAATCTTCATAGAGGTCTGCTGTTGTCCAGGCATGGTAGTATTTTTTGGTGAGTTTTTTGTGTTTCTGGCAGCCATTTTCTGCTGATAGTCTGTTGTCTTCACTATTATTGAAAGTAACAGGGTTTCCTGTCCTTCTGTAGCAAGAGTGATTGGATAAAAGCAGGGGCTGGTAGGACTGAGTAGTAATTCAATCTTCTTGATTCTTCCATCTTGTCTGGTATATAAACCCGGTGCCTGTAAAAGGCTGTGCTTGTATTTACCAAGCTGTGGATTGTGATTCATTACTGAGACTAAACAGAAATTTCTTAAGATTCCAAGAGCAGTAAAAGTTATTTCTTACACTTATTTCACTGAACTGTACTTCTGTAATGCTTATACAGTTAATCTACTACATTTTGTACTACTATAAAGCTTTTTTACTGTTTCACTGCATTTGTGGGCTGTTTTATACTGTTTTAGATATATTTTTCACTGATAGATACTGTTTCCTTACTGTAATTGCATGTTTACTAAATTATTTAACTGTAAACTGCTTTTTCATACTGAGAGTTGTATTTTCTGTTTGTGAGTACTCTATCTGAGTTTTTCTGTGCATTCTTGATTTTTTGAGGTTTATGTGTTCTAGTCAGGTATCATTTAACTAATTTGTTTGCAGGTGAAAACATTCTCTAGAGTCTCCTTGCTTCTTTATCTGTTTAAAACTTTCATTGAGTGGCTACAGCTAGTAGCTGTAATAGTGCGCATTACTATACTTGCATTTTTATTTAATTACAAAACTGTAAAATGCTTTTTCATACTGAGACTTGTATTTTATTTTGTGAGTGCTCTTTCTATGCATTTATCATGAGGTTTCTGTGTTCTGCTCAGGTGGCATAATCTTGATAGAGCTCTGCTGTTGTCCAGGCCTGATAGTTTTTTTTTTTTTTGCTGAGTTTCCTGTGTTTCTTGCAGCCATTTTCTGATGATAGTCTGTTGTCTTCATTATTATTGAGAGTAACCAGGTTTCCTGACTTTTTGTAGCACGAGTGATTGGATAATAACAGGGGCATGTAGGACTGAGTAGTAATTCGATCTTTTTGATTCTTCTATTATGTCTGGTACATAAACCCTGTACCTGTAAAAGGCTGTGCTTGTATTTACCAGGCTGTGGATTGTGATTCTTTACTGAGACTAAACAGAAATTCCTTAAGATTCCAAGAGCAGGATAAGTTATTTCTTATACTTATTTCATTGAATTGCCCTTGTGTAAAGTTTATAATTGTGCTATATAGTTAATCTACTACATTTTGCACTGTTATAAAGCTTTTTTCATTTTGTCACTGTATTTATGTACTGTTTTATACTGTTTAAACTGTCTTTTTCATTGCTAGATATTGTTTCCTTACTCTAATTGCATGTTTACTGAATTACTTAACTGCAAACTGCTTTTTCATACTGAGAGTTGTATTTTCTGTTAGTGAGTGCTCTTTCCATGCTTTTCTGTGCATTTTTGATTTTTTTTGAGGTTTTGGTGTTCTAGTCAGGTATCATATAACTGATGTGTTTGCAGTTATAAGCATTCTCTAGAGTCTCCTTGGTCCTTTATCATTTTAAAACTTTCATTTAGTGACTACAGCTAGTAGCTGTAATAGTGTGCATTAGTATAATTGCATTTTTATTTAATTATTAAACTGTAAACTGCTTTTTCATACGAAACTTGTATTTTCTTTTTGTGCGTGCTCTTTTTATGCATTTATCATGAGGTTTCTGTGTTCTGCTCAGGTGGCATAATCCTGAAGGAGGCCTGCTGTTGTCCAGGCCTGGTAGTTTTTTTGGTGAGTTTCCTATGTTTCTGGCAGCCATTTTCTGCTGATAGTCTGTTGTCTTCATTATTATTGAGAGTAACAGGATTTCCTGTCCTTCTGTAGCACGAATGATTGGATAAAAGCAGGGGCTAGTAGGATCGAGTAGTAATTCGATCTTCCAGATTCTTCCAGCCTGTCTGGTATATAAACCCTGGTGCCTATAAAAGGCTGTGCTTGTATTTACTAGGCCGTGGATTATGATTCATTACTGAGACTAAACAGAAATTCCTTAAGATTCCAAGAGTAGGATAAGTTATGTCTTACACATTTCATTGAACTGCACTTCTGTAATGCTTATGATTGTGCTATACAGTTAATCTACTACATTTTGCACTGCTCTAAAGTTTTTTTTACTGTTTCACTGCATTCATGTACTGTTTTATACTGTTTTAACTGCATTTTCCATTGCTAGATACTGTTTCCTAACTCTAATTGCATGTTTACCGAATAACTTAACTGTAAACTGCTTTTCATACTGAGAGTTGTATTTTCTGTTTGTGAGTGCTCTATCTGTTCTTTTCTGTGCATTTTTGTATTTTTGAGGTTTCTGTGTTCTATTCAGGTATCATATAACTGCTTTGTTTGCAGTTAAAAGCATTCTCTAAAGACTCTTTGCTGTTTTATCTGTTTAAAACTTTCATTTAGTGGCTACAGCTAGTAACTGTAACAGTGTGCATTACTATAATTGCATTTTTATTTAATTACTAAACTGTAAACTGCTTTTTCATACTGACACTTGTATTTTCTCTTTGTGAGTGCTCTTTCTGTGCATTTATTGTGAGGTTTCTGTGTTCTGCTCAGGTGGCATACTCTTGATAGAAGGTTGCTGTTGTCCAGGCCTGGTAGTTTTGTTTGTTGAGTTATCTGTGTTTCTGGCAGCCATTTTCTGCTGATAGTCTGTTGTCTTCCTTATTATTGAGAGTAACAGGGTTTCCTGACATTTTGTAGCATGAGTGATTGGATAATAACAGGAGCTCGTATGACTGAATAGTAATTCGATCTTTTTGATTCTTCCATCCTGTCTGGTACATGAACCCTGTGCCTGAAAAAGGCTGTGCTTGTATTTACCAGACTATGGATTGTGATTCTTTACTGAGACTAAACAGAAATTCCTTAAGATTCCAAGAGCAGGATAAGCTATTTCTTACACTTATTTCATTGAATTGCACTTATGTAAAGTTTATGATTGTGCTATACAGTTAATCAGCTGCATTTTGCACTGTTATAAAGCTTTTTTCACTTTTTCACTGTATTTATGTACTTTTTATACTGTTTTAAATGTATTTTTCATTGCTAGATACTGTTTCATCACTCTAATTGCATGTTTACTGAATTACATAACTGTAAACTACTTTTTTATACTGAAAGTTGTATTTTCTTTTTGTGAGTGCTCTATCCGTGTTTTTCTGTGCATTTTTGATTTTTTTTTTTTTTTTGTGGTTTCTGTGTTCTAGTCAGGTATCATATAACTGATTTGTTTGCAGTTAAAAGCATTCTCCAGAGTTTCCTTGCTCCTGTATCTGTTTAAAACTTTCATTTCGTGGCTACAACTAGTAGCTGTAATAGTGTGCATTACTATAATTGCATTTTTGTTTAATTATTAAACTGTAAACGCTTTTTATAGGTTCATAGGTAGGTACTAGGCTATCTGCCCAAAGGCATTTATAAGCCTAGCCAGAATGTGTTGGCTTTCGCCGCCCCCATAGATTAGTTCCCTGTGGCTCTGTCCATCAGAGCCACTGAAGTGATCCCCGAGGTAAACTTTCTGTTTCCCATCCACTCATCAAGATTTCTTTTGAAGAGTGTTAGTGAGGAGCTCTGCCTAATGTAGATTGGAATCTTGTTCTAAAGGATGGGAAGTCTCTGGGACAGGAATCTATCCCTCCAGCACGTCCTGTTTATTGTTGTGGTGAGGTTTAGATCCCTAGAGCATGTGGCTTGTGGGGATAAGATTTTCTTTAGGTGGACCATGTCCATCAATTCTGGGGTGGACATGGCCTTGTATGTCAGGCAGAGATTACCTCTGAGTAGGCGATATGCAGCCAAGTGCAGCTGTAATTTCTTCAGTCAAGCTGCATAGGACATCTGTTTGAGGCCTGTGATCCTCTTGGTGAAGTACTTTTGTGGTCTTTCCAGCTGTTGCAGGTGTCTTGTAAGGTACATCCCAAATGGGGCGTTGTACTCTATGATGGCTCTGATGAGTGATGAGTAGAGGGGCACAATGACCTCTTTTGATCTGGATGCAAACCTTTTTGTGATTAGGTGGGCCACGGAGAAGGATTTTCTAACCACTTTGGCAATGTGATTATCAAAGGTGAGATTACTATCTACTTGGGTCCCCAGATCCCTTATTACATCTTCCGTATTTAGGAAACTACCACCTATGTGGTAGTTTGTAGTTTGTGGGTACTTTGTTTTTTCCAAAGGGGATGACTACACACTTTTTCACATTTAGCTTGAGGCCATGATTTTGACACCAAGTATCCCTCTCAGTGAGACCCTTTTGGAGGATGTCTGTGTCAGCCGGAGAGTCAATTATGGCCCCTAGTTTGCAGTTGTCTGTGAACCTGGTCAGCCATAGTCCTCCTGTGCTTGCCTGTACCTCTGAGAAGTATATGCCGAACAGGAGGGTTCCTAGGACTGAGTGCTGGGGAACTCCACTTGTAACCGATTTAGAGTCGGACCTAGCTCCTGCAACTCTCACCATGTGGGTTCTGTCCATGAGCCTTTTGGCAACCCATCTTGTGATGTAGGGGTTTATGTTCAGGCTTGTGAGCTTGTCTATAATACCAGAATGGGGAATGGTGTTGAAGGCCTTTGCGAGGTCTAGGTAGGCTGTGTGTACCACCTTTCCCTCATCTATAGCCTTGGTAACTGTTTCAAAGAAGTCCACCAGGTTTAGGAGGCATGATCTGCCCTTAACAAAGCCGAACTGGGTAGGGTCCAGTGTTTGGAGGTTCCTGGCAGCCATTTTCTGCTGATAGTCTGTTGTCTTCATTATTATTGAGAGTAACAGGGTTTTCTGACCTTCTGTAGCACAAGTGATAATAGCAGGGACTGAGTAGTAATTTGATCTTCTTGATTCTTCCATCCTGTCTGTTATATAAACCCTGTGCCTGTAAAAGGCTGTGCTTGCATTTAGTAGGCCATGGATTGTGATTCATTACTGGGACTAAACAGAAATTCCTTAATATTCCAAGAGCAGTGTAAGTTATTTCTTATACTTATTTCATTGAATTGCACTTCTGTAATGCTTATAATTGTGCTATACAGTTAACTTACATTTTGCACTGTTATAAAGCTTTTTTACTGTTTCACTGCATTTATGCAATGTTTTATACTGTTTTAACTCTATTTTTCATTGCTAGATACTGTTTCCTTACTCTAATTGCATGTTTACTGAATTACTTTGTAAACTGCTCTTTCATACTGTGAGTTGTATTTTCTGTTTGTGAGTGCTCTATCCATGCTTTTCTGTGCATTTTTGATTTTTTGAGGTTTATGTGTTCTAGTCAGGTATCATATAACTGATTTGTTTGCTGTTAAAAGCATTCTCTAGAGTCTCCTTGCTCCTTTATCTGTTTAAAACTTTCATTTAGTGGCAACAGCTAGTAGCTGTTATAGTTTCCCACACCCATCCCTATTGTTGTCTTGTGCTTTTACTTGGTGGCTTTGCAGTTGCCCACCCGTACTGTATATCTGATCTGGGACACTCCTCCCAATCTAGTGTTATTAGTTTATTCTACATAACAGAGAGAGAACATTTATGAAGGCCAACCCACTTAGATTCTTAACCTTGAATTAACTTCTGTTCCAGCTTTCTCCTTTTCCACTTTACTAAAAAAAAATTCTAAGCTTGTTTCCTCCGTTTCCTGTAACAAGACTAGTCTAGATACAGATTTGCTGTATCCAGGACTGTTTGTAAGTTCCTGAGCCCCCCCCCCCAAGCCTTTCTGTGTTGGAGGGAAGCCTTCTAGCTTATTAGTGAGAGTGGAAAGCACTAGGTAACCTATCTACCACATAAGGAGTTGTTATTGGGTCCAGAAATTGTAGTTATTGGCCGTTTAGGCAGTTTTATCATCTCTCTCAACCTTCTAATTTAAAAGCCCAGATTTGCACTTGTATCTCCCCTTACCTGTAACTAGTCTAGTCCAGATACCTAAAAAACAAAATAAGTAGGAAAAATATGGACCAAGCTTCACTTAACAGTTTTAATGCAGAGCTCCAAAAACAAAATGCTTTCATCATGCACAGATGGCTTCTTAAGAGTTAATAGGAGCCATTAAACAAAATACTTTTATACAACTGTCAATCACTCATACACCAATCACAACCCTACACATAATCAATACATTAATTTAAAAAACTATACTGCTCATTAGTCCAAAAATAATTTAAAACAGCATACATTAAATGCATGTAGAATATATATACACACACACATGTACCAAGACAATATTATATATGTGTATAATAAATCCTAAAAAAAATATTTCTAAATACTACTAATAAATATATATTAATATTGCTAAAAGCAAAAAAATACAGATTAAGAATTATAAAATAATTATAATAGAGCAATACTGTAAGGGCAAAAATACCTAAGGCATACAAATAATACCTAATTAAACTTCATGTGCCCTTTGTTTCAACAGTGGCATAATTGATATGTGGTCATTCAAACCTGGCTGACAAATTGCATTTAAGCTAACTTGCCATTTCTATTCCAATAATTCAGCTTTAAGTTTGTCACCCCCCCCCCCCCAGCTATCCTGTCCTTTAATCTATGTGTCATTTTTCCTACATAGATTCCTGGGCATGAAGTACAAGTTGCTAAATATACCACCATTTTTGAGTTGCAGCTACATCTACCTGGACAAGTTATTGTCCTATTGTACCCAAAAGCTGTCACACATGGACCATCATTTATAAATTTACAGTATCTACATGCTCCACATTTGTGCATTCATGAGCATGTAATTTTTAACCTTTGCCCTTCCAAAAAATCTTTAATGTTTCTTCCCCTTGAGAAGACCACTCATGGGGACTGTCCCAGTTCTTTCTTTAATTCATTATCAAAGGTTACTTCCCATGACCGTCTGACAATCTTTAATAGCTCAGGTACTTGATAATTGTACTTCAAAATTAATGCTCTAGGATCAAAAGTGTCAATTCTTTTCTCTGGACTTCGATTAACTCCCCATAAAATAGGGGTAAATGAGGTATCTCTTTTCCTAGTTACCTCATTACATACTGCTATAAGCAATTGTAGGGGTTCCCTCTAGCCAGGAGCATCCCTATCAAGCTACATAGCTCCTGTTGATAAGTACTATGGTCACTAATAAGTCATAACAGCCTTACCATTTGCCCCTTAATGCTTTTACGTTGATGGGGTGGATGACAACTTTGATAATGGAGTAATGAATTGCTGTATGTTTCCTTTCTGAAAATATTAATCTGCAAACCTCCTGGTGTTGTAATAAGTTTAATATCCAAAAAGTCTATCACTTCACTGTTCCACCTGCTAGTAAATGTAAAAAATGATGTAGTAGTATTGAGGTAGTCTACAAATTGCTTGGCTTCTTCTTCGCTACCTCTCCATAAAACCAATATGACATCTAGAAACCGATTGTATAAAGCTATTTGGTCTTGAAAGGGGGATTGAAAAAAAAATATTTCTTCTCAATGTATGAGAACTAAATTAGCAAATCCAGGGGTGCATTTAGCTCCCACCGCAACACATTTTAGCATTATTAATATATATTTATTAGTAGTATTTGGAAATATTTTTTTTAGGATTTATTATACACATATATAGTATTGTCTTGGTACATTTGTGTGTATATATATATATATATATATATATATATATATATATATATATATATATATATATTCTACATGCATTTAATGTATATTGTTTTAAATTATGTTTGGACTAATGTGCAGTATAGTTTTTTAAATTAATGTATTGATTATATGTAGGGTTGTGATTGGTGTATGAGTGATTGACAGTTGTATAAATGTATTTTGTCTAATGGCTCTTATTAACTCTGAAGAAGCCATCTGTGCATGGTAAAAGCACCTAGTTTTTGGAGCTCTGGATTAAAACTGTTGAGTGAAGCTCAGTCCATATTTTTTCTATTATTTTGTTTTTATGAGTTTATACCCTTTTGGGTATATTTGGTGTACTGTGCTAGTCCAGATACAGTTTGCTGTGTCCAGGACTGTTTGTAAGCTCCTGAGCTCCCCCCCAAGCATTTCTATGTTGGAGGGAAGCCTTTTAGCTTATCAGTGGGAGTAGTAAGCACTAGTTAGCCTATCTACCACAAGAGGAGAGGTTTCTGGTCCAGATTTGTGGTTTATTGACTTTCAGGCATTTTTTTCCATCTCTTTCAACTTTCTAGCTTAAATGCCTGTTGCTGCACTTGCTTCCCCCTTTCCTGTAACTAGTCTAGTCCAGATACAGATTTGCTGTGTCCAAGACTGTAAGCTTTTGAGCCCCCCAAGCCTTTCTGCTTTGGAGGGAAGCCTTCTAGCTTATCAGTGGGAGTGGTAAGCACTAGATAGCCTATCTACCACAAAAGAAGTGGTTCCTCTCAACTTTCCTCTCAACTTTCCGGTTTAAAAGCCCACATTTGCTCTTGTTTCCCACCTTTCCTGTAACTAGTCTAGTCCAGATACAGACTTGCTGTATCCAGGACTGTTTGAAAGCTTCTGAGCAGTGCCAGAGCCTGGTCTTCAATTTTTCCCTTAGATCTACTAATTCTCTCCTCTCCTGCACTTATACTAGCTTATCAGTCTAGCACTTTACCAGATTTCTTGTAGCAATTATTGTAGCACACAAGTGCTACCAGCCCTAAACGTTCTACACGGAAACAGATCTAGTACTTATTATCAATGCCAACCCCACCAGGCATGTCTAAAGGTCAGTTCCCTGTGTTTTCTCCTATTTATCTGGTGAACTTGGGCATCCTGAGGTAATGTAGCAACTGCCTCATGTACACTGAATACCTGCTCCTCTTACCTTCCAACACTCAGATTTGTGAGAGATGCACTTATATATCCAAATTGGAAGCCACACACTCTCCAGCCAAGACCAGAATAGCTAGTCAAGAGAAGGACAGCACTTGCACCACACCACATGGAACACATAGCCCTCTGGAGCACAAACCAGCACTGCCTTCACATAAAAATACAAACCACACACCCACCTTCGTGGAGGCTCTTAATAAAAATCTACCCATGTAGAAGAGCCCTCCAAGGCAGAAACGCACTCAATCACCACAACACAACACTAATCATGAGACACATAACTCTCCTAAACAGTGTTCCACTCAACTAAAGCCCCTAAGGCAAAACAGCATGCCCAACACACTAGTCATAGGTGACTCGAAAGTGAGGCACACTGATGTCCCACTCACTAGGATGAATAAGGAGAAAGTAACAGTCAGCTGCCTGTCAGGTGCCAGGATCTGACACATAACACATTAACTCAGGTCACTCAACAACAGGTGCAAATATTACTCTGTCACTGTACATGTGGGTGTGAATGACCTAAGATGTAGCTCCCTGGACTACATAAAAAGAGACATAGGGGAGCTCTCGGATTATGTAGCCCAGGCAGGTATGACCCTAGCCCTGAGCAGCATCCTACCATCACCCAGAATGATACCACAGTACAAGCAGAAAATGATTGATTTCAACAATTGGCTAAGTTTCTGGTGCCATTCTAAGGGGATCCAGTATCTGTCTGCCTGGGATGATATGTTTGACAGACCTCAATGCTTTGCCAGAGATGGCCTATATCTGTCACCCCTGGGCTTCTGGATACTGGCCAAGGTTCTTGCCACCCCTATAGTGCCTTTTTTAGGTGGTGTTCCAAAGACCAAATTACCACAATAACAGCTGCAAACAAATGCAATCTGAGGGTCATGTTGCTCAATGCTAGAAGTCTAAATCTCAAAATGCACTCGCTCAAGGCACTCCTTAAAATGGAGAACATCAACATTTGTGCTATAACAGAGACCTGGTTCAAGGCAGCAAAAAGCACCCTTGTACTACCAGGCTATAACTCATTCCACACCTTTCGGCCCCAGAACTTAAACCAAAGCTCCAAAAGCGGTGGTGTCTCCACATTCATAAAGGATGCGCACACCTCTAGACTGGTAGCCCAACATAACGCATCAGAGATACTTCAGGTGCAGCTAACATTGGGGAAGGCACCAATTCAGGTTGTAGCCTGCTATAGGTCCCCAACCATGTCCCAAGACTTGCACTCCACGTTCCTAAGCACCCTAGAAAATATTAGGATCCAACCTAACACTCTCTTACTAGGTGACTTCGACTTCCCCTCCATTAACTGGGTAAACTACTCATGTACCAATACACTTGCCCAACGTTTCCTGGAGTTCATTAATTCCAATGCCCTGGACCAGCTCATTCTTCCCCCCACTAGAGGTAGCAACATCCTTGACCTCATCATTACTAACATGGGTGACCGTTGGTCTACATCAATAGTCAGCTCCTCCCTGGTTAGATCCGACCACAAACTAATCACCTTGGAAATCCACATCCCTCCCACCTCCCCCACCCCCCAGCAAAGGTAACCACCATGAAAAACTTCTCCAAAGCTAACCCTGGGATCCTAAAAACAGAGGTGGCTAACTTCACAGCACCCATGCAAATGGAGAATAGTTGCGTGACTGCAGAATCATACACCAATGCACTGTACAAACATGTACACAAATGCATGGATCTCATCATACCCAATAGAACCAAGACACTCTCCTTCAAAAAAAGGAAGCCAATCTGGTGGTCCCCTGCCATAAACAAACTCTACAAAAGAAAGAGGAAACTGATGTGAAATAAGGTGAAGTCCCAAGACTGGAAAAACTCCCTTATCTGCCTCAACAAAAAGTTGAGATCCCTCATCAAATCCTCTAAAGCTCTCTATGAAAACAGAATTGCAGCAGATAGTAAAGACAACCACAAGGTCTTCTATAGTTATGTAAAGAATCTCCACGGCAATACCCAGATTTGCTCTGAGCTACTGCACAATGGTACCTGCTACACTGAGCCAAAAGATATTGCCAGTATACTTGCTGACAGATTCAGTGCCAACTTTACCCCCCTCTTCCCCCCAAAGGACAAATCACAATACCAGTAGATTGCCAGGCACCCAGTATTACTGCTGCACAGGTTAAAACAGCACTGTCCAAGGCCAAGAATACAGCTTCTATGGGACCTGACAATATCACTGGTTGTGTTCTACATGAACTACAGAGTGAACTGGCACCTCAGCTGTGTGCTCTGTTAAATCACAGCCTCACCTCAGGCTTTGTCCCTGCCAAATGGTGCACCACTCGAGTTATCCCTTTCCACAAAGGAGGAGCAACTACAGACTCTAGGAACTATCGCCTCATTAGCCTGACGAGTTCTGATATGCAAAGCTATGGAACTCATCATCAGGGACCTAATAAACAAGGATATAGGGAATCTCCAAACTCTGGATCCCACAGTTTGGTTTCATGAAGGGTAGTTCATGTCTGCTCAACTTGGTCAACTTCTTTGAGTCAGTCACCAGAGCTGTGGATGAAGGCAAGGTGGTTCATACTGCCTACCTTGATCTGGCCAAGGCTTTTGATACCATTCCCCACTCAGGAATCAGGGTCCTCTCCTGTTTGGTATCTACTTCTCTGAAGTCCAGGCCAACACAAAGGGACTCTGGCGGACAAAGTTCGTAGACAATTGCAAGTTGAGAGCTATTATTAACTCCCCAAGTGATGTTGACATCCTACAGAATGGCTTCACTGTGACCAACGACTGGTGTCAGAACCATGGCCTTAAGCTCAGTGCTAAAAAATGTGTAATCATCCCCTTTGGGAAAAACCTGGTTCCAATGAATTACCACATTGATGGTAGTCCACTGAACATAGAAGACGTTATAAGAGATCTGGGAACACAGGTTAACAGCAACCTCTCTTTTGATCACCACATTACCACTGTGGTCAGAAAGTCCTTCTATGTGGCACATCTCATTACTAAGGGTTTTGCATCCAGGAAGAAAGAGGTCATTGTCTCGCTCTACTCTTCTCTCATTAGGCCAGTCATCGAGTACAATGCCCCATTTGGCATGTACTTCATTAGACACCTGCAACAACTGGAGAGGCGCAAAAGTACTTCACAAAGAGGATCCTAGGCCTTAAACACTTGTCCTATATGAACAGACTCAAAATACTCCAACTATTCTCTGTTGTGTATCGCCTACTTAGAGGCAATCTCTGCTTGACTTACAAAGCCATGTCTGAACCAGCTCTGTTAGAAATGTTACATCTAATGAAATCCCAATCCCTCAGCACCACATGCTCCAGAGACTTCGACCTCATTACCACAATCAACAGAACATGCTGGAGGGGCAGGTTCATAACCCAGAGACTGCCCATGCTATGGAACAGACTTCCCGTACATGTCAAGCAGAGCACCTCATTGGCCCTCCTCAAGAGGAATCTTGATAAGTGGATGGGAAATAGAAAATTCACCCCAGGGATAACACCAGTTGCTCTACTCAACAGAGGCACTGAGAATTAAGGTCAGGTGGCACTATGCCAGGGTAATCCTATGACTAGGCTTGTAAAGGCCCCAGGGCCATTAGCCTAGTACACACCTATGAACCTATAAGAGGAAATATTTAAAATCTGTCCCTGATTTTGGCTTTTGTCCCACCATTATTTTTGGCTTTTTCCAGAAATTTTGAAGAGGTTAAAAATATACATATGCATGCAGTCTGTGTCTCAGATATTTGCACACATAAGATGGTGAAAAATGACTGGCATTCTTATTGCAATAATTAAACATTTACAAAAACCTTTAAGAATGGATACCTATCTTGTTTTCATTTCATTATTTATCCAAGGATCTCTCACGCTGTCTTCAAAAACTTCTTTTCCCAGCCTTACATGCAGAAGATGTCCTCCTTATTTAAGTCCAGTGAAACCACGTGATCAGTCTGCAAATGGAATTTATCAATCTATACCATTGGCTGCAAGGGAACAAACTAAGAGAAAATGTCTGTGACACCTTCTAGACTCCTCATAAACTAAGAAATGCTCCTTATTTTCAGGCCTCCGATCATTTTAACCTTCCTGTTTCTCAGACACAGCAGTATAAAATTATGGTTACATGGCTTATCTTTAAGCAAAAAGTGGAGTCAGCTGTTAATAAGTGGGTTGGTGTGCTTTACACCTTTTGGTTTCTGAGGTTACAGGAAAAATCAGGAACAGTCAACTGCATGAAAGCAGTATGCATTCCCTGTTGTAGGCCCTAACTTGCCCTGCACATCTTTCTTTACTGCTAATAATAGCAAATGAAATCTATTAGTTAATTTATTATTGTAATCAAAGAGAACCATGCTGTCTTTGTCTGAAGAAAGCAACCAGTTGCTGGTCACCTTTAAGACAACAATCCTACATTTTTCTCTTTCTTTAAAGCTTATTTGTTAAGATTACTGGCTGTCTGTGACCGATAAAATCTATTTGTATGATTTTAGTCTGGCAGTTATTGCAGAGGGTTATCAGCTGTTAATGAACTACTTCCTATGATACAGGGTTTGAATCCCTCAAATTTAGTTTGTCTACTGACTGACCAGCAAGTCACTTAACCAGACAGTGCTTTGGGAAAACTGAGAATTTGGGCTAAGCTCATCAATGGATTCTTGGACTGTATGTCTAGTAACTAACTTTTAAATCTATAAACAGTGACACTTATATGAGACTAGCTTTTAGATTCACCTTAGGTAACAGAGTCTTTTCAAATTCTGTACAAGCATCCCTCAATGTATAGATTTTTGCTTCTTATTTTTGGTCTGTTACTCATAACATTTCTGGTTTTCTGACAAATCATTAAAGATTGAAGTCACTAAATAATGATAGATAATTGAGTTTCAGACTTCACATTCTTCAGAAAATGTATGTTAATGCATGCAAAATATGTTATTTTAGCAACTTTTTGTTTATAAGATCAGTATCTAAAAAGTCCCTGATTTGGCACCTTTGTCACTCCATTTTTATGGCTTTGTCCAGAATTCTTGCTCTAAGAGATAGCTGAATGAAGTTGGTACTTATTTCTCAGTCTCCCAGAAGAGAACAGAATTAAAAATGATATTCCAGCAATAGTTGTGTTAATCACTTCATCTTACAGCTATAACTATTATAAGGATTATGGACAGCTGCTAAACTAAGTAGCAAGTGCAGCTTATTTCCTAGTCAAAGGTTCCTTTGTCATGCTCATGGCTTAATGGCCTTAAGAAGCTTAGTTACCATAATCATGTGCTTTAATTTTATACATTGCATACATTTAGCAAGATTATTTTTAAGGAAGTTAATGGCAGTTCTTTTGGTTGTAAGGGGAAGCTTTGTTCTTAATCTTCTATTAATTCATATTTTCTAGTATTTGTGAAAACAATACTAGCTTTTAGAAGAGATGCTTGTCTGGTCTTCATTTCATTATTTATTAACAGATTTCTCATGTGGTCTTCCAAAAATTCACCAAACCTCAAATGCAGATAACATCCTTATCATTGAGTCTGTTTCAGTGTCATTCTCAATTACAACAATCAACTCTCCCCAGAAGGGCATTCAGTCATCATATTGGACAGAGATTTCCCCTTTTGACATTTCCCATTGAATGCGTTTTTTTTAACCTTCCCTGTACTGCTGCATTAAAGTTCCCAGTCATTGTTTTACTTCATTACTTCAACACAAACTTGTATTTTTAAGTGATGTTTAGCCAACATATTCTTCTTCTGCTATCTCTTCCATTGTTCTTTTGGCACTATTTCATAATGACAATAATATATTCTTTAATTGGCTTTATTTTAAGCTGGTCTATCATCTTGCTATTGTGTTATTTTGTTATGCAACATTTATATCAGTGTCATGCTATGTTATTCTTTTAAGTTTCAAAAAATACCTTTCCATATCACTGTTGCAGTATTCTTTACATAAGGGGTCACTTGCCAAGGCTAGCCCAATGTCCAGCTAATACACCAAAGCCTTTAGTACGTATAGACATTGTGTGTCACACGTATGCTCACCATGCAAGGTATAGGGCATAAAGGTGAAGCACGGATGCACACACTCAGAACTTCTTTGTTGCCATTTCGAACACCACTGTTGAACATCGGTCTGAATGACGTCAGCTGTGTTGATTACCAAGCCATGTTTTCAGATAAGTGCCCTGTTAGGGTTTCTTCTCTTTCTTCTGTTTTTTTTGTGGTTATTGTGCTTATGTCAAGCAAAAAAGGAAAATGTCAGAGTGGGAAGCAGATTCCCCATAAAAACCACCATGATCAGTGTCTCTTGTTTGAGGGCTTCACACGATCATACTCAGTGTTGTATGTGCCTGGCATTTGTGCCCAACACCCTTCATAGTCATCTCTCCTCCTTGTCCATACACCTGGAGAAACATCTTAAGTTTTTGCCTCAAGGTTTATGGTGGAATCCTCCCATCCCAAGGGCCATCCATCTGCAAGGAGAAGGCAAAAAAGTTAGATCTGATGCAGCTGCTGTCCAGCCTCTCCCAAACATCTCTCTCTTGAAACTTGTGAAAGCCTGGAGGACTGTCCGGTGGATCCTTCAGATTCCACTGCTGTGATCCTGTTGGAGGCTAACATGGATCTGACTTCTCATATGTCCTCAGAGACTTTTCACATGTCTGTACCTGACACTGAGGGGGACCTTTATTGATTATATCCAAAAGATGGAGGGGATTCCTCAGAACGTAGGCAGGAGATTCCTACAACCATTATTGAGTCATGCCAATGGGTCTGACCCTCCTAGGGTGTTTTGAGCAGATGTCCTCCAGAAAAAGATGGAAAAAACAAAGCATATTTCTCCTTTTGTTAAGGGTCCCCAATGTGAATGGCATGATTTCACTCAGGGTTTATCTCAGGGTTTATTTAATGCCTTGATGGCCTTGATGCCTCCTCAATGTGTCTCTGTTCCTGCTGCTGTCTGGTCTTCTACTCTACTCAAGAGACCTACGGAATTGGATTCCTCTCCTAATGACCCGCACTGATTTATCAGTCTTCCCAGGGAAATGTGACCACCAGACTATTAATGTAAAGTTTTCCATTATACACCTTCATGTACATCACATACACCAAACCTACACAGAGCCTATTAGAAGATTTTGCCTAACTAGAAATGTTTCTATTACTGGCAGGTATGGAGCACTATATTGTAGGAATGCAGCCAAAGTCTTCAACAAACAATACCTCACCTTATAGGAAGTCAGAAATCAGTTACATGTCCTCTTTAAGCTAGTTTGAATGAATCTAGGGTGGAGATAACCCATGAGATTTCTTTGCATTTGTTTGAATGCAAAATGAATACATTAAAACTTATCAGTTTCTGTTCCCTGATTTGGAAGCCACCAATTGATTTTTACATTAAGAGTTTGTATTTGTGCATCAACAGACATTCAGAGAGTTCATACTTTTCTTTATTCTCCATGGTTGTGCGAACATGAAAAATACCTTTTGTGAGTTAAAGTTTTAACTGGTTTGTTTCATCCATTTGAAGCTACAGTAAATGTAGTTCCAATAAAACATAGGCTAACCTAATGATGATGATCCCCCTTACCCATCTTTTAAGTAACTTTCAAAATAAATTCTCACCATTTGTTATTTATTATAATAGCTGACTCCCTTTGTTTCAGTATTATAGAAGAAACTGATGAAGGCCTAACACAATGTCCCAGTATAGTCAGTTTATAACATCCGTGTTTGCTTAGATGGTTTTCCTTAAGATGAACTACTTGAGACTGTAAGGCTGTATAGGTTCTCAGGTAAGTACTATGCTAGCTGCCCTTCAGACCATTTTAAGCCCAGCCAGTTTCCCTTTTGGTGCTTGCATTAATCTATCCTATTTGGTTATAGATTGGCCTTACCCAACCCAGGGTCAATAATTAATATATTGCTCCTAATGACAATAACTGGGATCATACCATATATATTTTGAGGAACACTATGCATGGGATAAAGTATTTAGTAGCTGCCCCTGTCCATTACTAGTACAGAGGGTAGTCCTGGGGTAAATTGCTTGTTTTCTATCCATAGATCCAAGTTGCGCCTGAATATGCACAGAAATGAACTTTGTTTTATGTGGATGAGGAAGATCTCTTCAAGAGCAACCATATCCTCTGCAACATATATAACCATTCTGTTGATGCTGCACAAGAGGTTTATACTCCAAGATTGAGTATTTCTGATGTCATTTGACTTGCTGTATGCAGTAAATCCATCAGTATTTGGTTGAAGATGCCTCTTAGCAGTCTGAAGGATACCTAGTATTGTGATAGGACTTCAAGTCAGTCCATGTAGGACATGTTGTTTATGCATTGTATCCTTTTAGTAAGGTATCTCTATGGGCATTCCAGTTATTGCATGTGTCTGGACAAATACATGTCAAAGGGGCCATTATATTCAATGACTGGCCTAATGAGAGATGAGTAAATGGGGACAATGACATCCATAGATCTAGACACAATCCCTTTGTTTATAAGCTGTGCAATATAGATGAACTTTCTTATGACAATGGCCACATGTCAGTCAAAAGTTAAGTCACTAACTACTTAAGTTCACAAATCTTGAACAACTGGGTCAACACTTAGGAGTGTATTGTCAATGTGGTAGTTCCCTGGAGAAGATGACTTCACAAAGAATACAATAATGCATTTTTTGGCATTTCATTTCAGTCCATGATTTTGGTACCAGTTATTTGGGATAAACCTTCTTGTAGGATGGCTAAATTATTTGGGGATTCATTGACTACTACCAGCTTACAGTCATGTGTAAACTTTAGCCAGAGCCCATTGGTATTGGCTTTTACTTCACAGAGAGTTCCCAGCACAGAACCCTGGTAGACTGCACTGATGACCATTATTTCTGTGGAAGTAACTTCCCCTATTTTGATTTCCTGTGTATGAATCTTATATGTTTGTATAAACTTATCTTCATAATAGTACTATCTAACCAATTAATAATTCAGGAAATTAGTTTAAAACTTCATTTTATAGTCAATTTTCAAAATGATTTATACCAATGTATTGTGTTAGAAAATACAACCATCATAGTTAATATAATGGATAACTATCAATAATTTAATAGGCATACAATTTTAATGTCAGGAAGATTTCCAAAGACATAGATAAACTTAATAAGATTCATATATTCTCAGATACATGAGATTTGAATAAAGCGGTTAAGAATTACATTATTTGGTTAATCCTATAAAATATAGCACTACTGGCTCGAAAAATGAAAACTATTTCTTTGTGTTACATGGCAGACATTGGTTCTGTCAAATTAAGTCAACAGACGAGAGCTCTCAGCTGTCACTACACATATTAGGATATATATGTTCCATAGATTACATTCAGGATTTTGTCTATACCAGATGTGTTTTAGAAAGCTGTAAATCACATGATTGAAGAGGTTGAGGTTACTAACATCCGTGATGATACTGATAGTCTGGTCTAAGGGGCTTCCACTGAAGAGCATGCCTGCAGGCTGATACAGCTGCAGAATACAGCAGCATTTCTATAACCTCAATTGGTCATGCTTTAAGCACAGAAGGTCTTAAACCGTATCATGAGAAGAGTCATGTAATTACCATTGCCAGAGCATAATCAAGCACTTACAAGATTTCCAGTCTATTGGAGATCAGCATGCCATTGAGGAAGCTGTTAGAACAGGGTGTAAAAATGGCACTTGAGTGCTGTGCAAAGAAAGATCTTTAAAATGTTTTAGTCATTGGTTACTAAATGATCTACATTAAGGTATTTCACAGTGAATGAACTAGTCATATTATCAATGGATGGCACTCAGAATATTGTTGGTGCTATGGTTTTACAAATAGGAACTCCTGTTATATATTGTGATTGACAGTAGAGCTGTACTCACCTGAAGAAAGAATTTCTTGTTCATAGGTTCATAGGTAGGTACTAGGCTATCTGCCAAAAGGCATTTATAAGCCTAGCCGGAATGTGTTGATTATAGCTGTCAGAAGTTTCATCAGTATGTTTGTGGCTAAGCTGATCAAGGTTATACTGACCATAAGCCATTGCACATTTTCCCCAGAAGTCACTGCATAAGGCACTGCTAAGTTTGTAAGCAATATTATTTTACCCAAATTTTTCTCCCACACAGCTAGCCATCGTGGTGGTGCTGCGGTAGCGTTGTCGCCTCATAGCAAGAGGTTGTCCGTTCGATTCTCAGCTAGAGCGTCTTCTGTGTGGAGGCATACGTGAATGGGGCGTGCCTTCATTGAAGGTTGTGTGTCAGGGCTGGTAACCCGGTACGTAAAAATCCACTACCAATCATTAGCGGACCGGAGTTCCACTGTGGCGACCCCTAACCGGGAAAAGCCGAAAGACACAAACACAAACAAAGCTAGCCATCAGCAGAACAAAGTGACTCTTCTTGATTACTGGGTCCTTGTACCCGTCCTGACTCCCCTAGACTATATTTAAGGGCCGGGATTGAGGCTGGAGAGAAGAGAAAGGTATCCTGGAGTCATGTAATACTGCTGCCATAGAAATGTTTTCTCCTTTATTCCTCTTCCTTGCTTGTGGATGATAATACCATGTGGGTGGGATATACAGTTGGTGATCCATGATTAACTGCTCCTTGTTTCCACAAGGAATTGACATCAGTAATCCACCCTGCTCACCCTCAGACAGCACTTTGTGCACATACCCCTTACCCCAGAATGAGAACACCCATTCTCCCCTGCTATCACCTTAGATGCCCAAGCTGCTAATTGAACTCAGGGCATCTGAGCTATAGTCAGGGCTTTATCACTCTATGACATTACGCTGGCAACCATAAGATGCCACTAAAGATAAAAAGTATGTTTTTATGCTCTGTGAGTTATTTACAAGTTAGGAGATCAAGTACATATAGCATGTATGTTGAGTAATTCATATTTCCAGAAGGTAAATATCTCATGGGAGATGAACTAGAAGTTAACTGCATTCATAGGTTCATAGGTTGGTACTAGGCTATCAGCCCTAGGGTCTATACAAGCCTAGCCATAACAATTCTCTGGCTATTTCTTCCCACATTATTTACTTCCCTGGACCCCTGTCTAGCAGGATGACTGACATGATCCCTGGGGTGATCTTCCTTTCTCCCATCCAATCGTCAAGGTTCCTTTTGAAGAGGGCCAAAGAGTCACTCTGCTTGACATGTATGGGCAGCCTATTCCAGAGTCTGGGGAGTCTCTGGGTCAGGAACCTATCCCTCCAGCATGTTTTGTTTATTGTGATGACAAGGTTTAGATCCCTGGAGCGTGTGGCTCTGTGGGATTGGGATTTCTTTAAGTGTAGCATGTTCAACAGTTCTGGGTTTGACATGGCCTTGTATGTTAAGCAGAGATTGCCTCTTAGTAGACGATATGTGACAGAGTATAGCTGGAATTTTTTAAGGCGGTCAGCGTAGGGCATCTGCTTTAGGCCTGCGATTCTTTTAGTGGGATATTTCTGCGGCCTTTCCAGTTGTTGCAGATGTCTTGAGAAGTACATACCAAACGGGCATTGTATTTTATATTGGGTCTAATGAGGGATGAGTACAGTGGGACAATGACCTCCTTTTTTCTGGATGAAAAGCCCTTAGTGATGAGGTGTGCCACATAGAAGAATTTCCTGACTGTTGTGGCAATGTGGTTATCAAAGGTGAGACCACTGTCCACCTGTGTCCTTAAGTCTCTTATCACACTTTTGGTGTTTAGTGTACTGCCACCTATGTGGTAATTCATGGGTACATGTTTTTTCCCAAAGGGGATAACTATACATTTTTTGGAATTGAGCTTGAGCCCATGGCTCTGGCACCATGCATCTGCTTCTGTAAGGCCCTTTTGTAGAGTATCCACATCATTTGGGGATTCAATAATGGCTCCCAGTTTGTAGTCATCTGCGAACTTTGTTAGCCAGAGTCTCTTAGTGTTGGCCTGTACTTCAGAGAAGTAGATGCCAAATAAGAGTGGTTCCAGGACTGAACCCTGAGGTACTCCACTTGTCACTTGTCTGGAGCTGGATTTGGAGTCAGCTACTTTTACAGTGTGGGTTCTGTCAGTAAGCCAGTTGGCAACCCATCAAGTGACGTAAGTCTATCTATGATTCCAGAGTGGGGGATGGTGTCAAAGGCCTTGGCGAGGTCCAGATAGGCTGTGTGGACCGTCTTACCCCCATCCACGGCTCTGGAGACTGATTCGAAGAAGTCAATCAGGTTCAGGAGACAAGATCAGCCCTTCATGAACCCAAACTGGGTGGGGTCCTGTGTTTGAAGGTTGCCAATGTCTTTGTTTATAAGTTCCATGATAATACGTTCCATGGCCTTACAGATCAGGCTTGTCAGACTGATGGGGTGGTAGTCCCTGGGATCCAAGGTGGATCCCCCCTTGTGGAGAGGGATAACTGAAGCTGTGCACCACTCAGTGGGCATGAAGTCTGAGGTGAGGCTATGATTAAACATGACACTTAGGTGAGGTGCCAGTTCATGTTGTAGTTCATGTAATACACAGCCCAGGATGTCATCTGGTCCCACGGATGCTGTATTCTTAGCTTTGGAGAGTGCGTTTTTTTACTTGTGTGGTCATTATTACCAGAATTTGACAATCTTCTGGTATTGAGATGGGCCATTTAGGGAGTGAGAGGGGGGTGAAGTTGGCACTGAATTGATCTGCCAGGATATTGGCAATATCCTTGGGATCAGTATATTTAATGTCATTCTGTTGTAGCTTAGAGCAGATCTGAGCATTGCCATTTAGATTCTTGATATAGTTATAGAATGCCTTGTGGTTGTCTTTGGAATATTTGGCAATTTTATTTTCATAAGTAGCTTTGGAGGATTTTATGAGGGATCTCAGCTTGGTGTTGGTACATGAGTAGTTTTCTCAGTTAATGGCAGGGTAGTTGAAATCACCCAGTATTAGGGTGTTTGGTTGTATCTTAATATTTTCCAGTATGTTTAGAAAGGTGTAGTGAGAATCTTGGGGCATGGTGGGGGATCTTTAACAAGGTACAATTTGGATTGCAGTCTTACCTAGTATTAGTTGCACCTGGAGAATTTCAGATGCATTGTGTTGGGTAACTAGCCTGGTGGTGTGAATATCCTTCGTGAATATGGACATTCCTCCATCTTTAGTGTTTCGGTCCTGGTTTGGTGGCCGAAAAGTGTGGTAAGAGTTGTAGCCTGGTATTGCAGGAGTGCTCTCTGGAGCCTTGAACCAAGTCTCAGTTACTGCACAGATATCGATGTTCTCCATTTTATGGAGTGCCTCGAGAGAATGCATTTTGAGGATTAGACTTCGAGCATTGAGTAGTATTACCTTCAGAATTTGCATGCTTGTACCTGTTACAGTGGTGGTTTTGTCCTTTGAACTTTGCCTATAAAAGGCACTATAGAGGTGGCAAGAGCCTTAGCCAGTAACCTGAATCCCAGGGCGACAGGTGCAGACCATCTCTAGCAAAGTATCGTGGTCTGTCGATCATGTTGTCCCAGGCAGACAGATACTGTATCCCCTTTGAATGACACCAGAAGCTTAGCCAATTGTTGAAGTCAATCATTTTGTCCTTATATTGTGGTATCCTTCTGGGTGAAGGCAGGATGCTACTCAGGGCCAGGGTCATACCTGCCTGGGCCACATGATCCAAGAGCTCTTCCATGTCTCTTTTCATGTAGTCCAGGGAGGTACGTCTCAAGTAATTCACTCTAACATGGACAATGACAGAGTCATATTTATACTTGTTGTGGAGTAATTTGAGTGCATGCGTTATGTGGCAGATCCTGGCACCAGACAGGCAGCTGACTGTAATTTTCACCTTGTTCAGCCTGGTGAGTGGGAGTTATAGTTATGCCACAGTTACTCATGATAAAAAAAGAGCACACAGAGAGCTGAGACAGATCCAGAGATAAAACGTCAAAAAAAGTTTCCATTAAAAATATAACTTAATTTATATTTGTATTGTATTTTAAAGTTATGGTTTTGAGTACATAGTGTTTAATTGGTCATGTGACTGAGGAGTGTGTCAAAAAAAGCAATCAATTTGATTCATTTAGATTGTTCAGTTTTCAGGTTTAAAGTACTTAAATATTAAAGATTTATTAGTATTTTCACTTTATTCTCCCATGTTTTAGTTGAATTTTAGTTACAATTGTTTTGGTTTTTACAACCTTGAGAGCTCCATTCGTTTATATGTTTCCATAAATGAGGGAGTCATTCTCCATGAAGGTTTGTCTCAAATAAATAACTGGTGTCAAAATCATGGTCTGAAACTAAATGCCAGAAAATGCATTATTGTATCCTTTGGAAAGTCATCTACCCCAGGGAACTACCACGTTGACAATACACCCCTAAGAATTAACCCAGTTGTTTGGGATTTGGGAACTTATATGGACAGTGACTTAACTTTTGACCACATATGTCTATTGTTGTAAGAAAGTCATTCTATATTGCACAGCTTATAAACAAAGGGATTGTGTGTAGGTCTAGAAATGTGATTGCCCCCCTTTACTCAGCCCTCATTAGGCCAATCATTGAATATAATGCCCCTTTGGCATATATCTGTCTAAACACGTGCAACAAGTGGAATGCCCACAGAGATACTTTACCAAAAGGATACAAGGCCTAAACCACATGTTCTACATTGACTGACTCAAACAAATGTTGCTATTCTATGTATCCTTCAGACTGCTAGACAATCCTTATCATTCAGAAAATGCATGTTTATGTTAATCCTGTTGTTCTCTTAACTTTTTAAACGACTTAGAGTAATATTTAAAATTGTTTCTGATGTTAGGCCTTTGTCTCACTATTATTTTTGGCTTTGTCTGGAAATCTTGATTACAAAAGTTAAGGGGTATAGACTGCAAGTATCACTGAATTACGTGTTTTCCCCAGTATCACATACTTTTACATGTAAAAGATCTGCAAAAATACCATTGTGATTTTATAATTTCAGTAAATTAATACTTGGCTATTCAGTTCACATTCTAGTCCACATGCCCTCCTTTTGAACTTGTGGGTTTCCACCAAGTGAACCAATTTCTTCCCACATATTGAAGAAATTATATAGGTAAATTGGCTGGTCTCCTGTTTCTAGTGTGAATGTGCACACGCATATGTAGTATGTGATAGGCTAATATTCCATCCTGCATCAGCATCACTTTTTTACATTACACCCACTGAATGCTGCAATAGGATTCGGCTCCATCATGGCCCTGAATAGAACAAAGCAGATATCAAGTAATGAATGAATTTTAGAATGCAATCTGAAATACAAAATTAGTACAGAAAAGTATAGAAGGCCTTAATTAAACAAATTTATAAAATAGCTTTTGTCATTTGGTCGCCATCATGACTTATGGAACTGTGGTCTCTAAGATCAGCTTCTTCTTGTCAAAAAGCATTTGCTTGATGATGACTGTACTGTGTCATTAGGTAAAATGTATCTTCCTCAATGTACAAGAAAATTATTCTCTGAAAAAGGAAGTTGTAAGGTATGAATCTATTTCTTTAAATTATTTGCATCTTTCTAGTATAAAATACCAGGACACAAAATCGGCCCATGTGTTATGATTGCCTTTACAGTGCTGCGTTTTTAGTAGCAAAGTTTACAAGCTGCCATCAGATTATCTTGTACCCACCAGTTTATTTAGCTGATATAAAAATCTAGTTGTTACATTCTGTGTGTTATGGGCCAAGACTGCTATAAAGATCACTTCTAGGTTCTTACAGCTATGTCTCCTAGTTTAGCATCCCCTACCTTGTATATAATGCTTGTGTTGCTGTGTTCAGAATACAGAACATTATACTTAGCTGCATTGAAATTCATGTACCCCTTCTGTACATACCTACAAAGTACTTCCAGGTTCATTTTCAGGCTTCTGCTCTATCCAAAACTGAGACACTGGTTGCTGTATTATCTACATATAGTTCCAACATTTTAAACTCTCCTTCTGACATATAAGACGCAAAATGTTAAATATTGAAAATTTGAGTACTAACATTCATAACATTCTACTGGTCAGTTCCCTGCCCTTTGAAAGTCCTCCCCTAAATATCACCATTATAGCCATTCCTCCACTGAGCTCACCCAGTCCTAACCATTTTAGTTACAGAGAAGTGCTCAGTGTTATACAAAGTGAAAGACCTTACTGAAGTCCAGAGAGACCAAATCCACAAGTACTCCCTTATTCAGCTATGTCAGTACCCCATTTGAAGAATTCAGGCTGGACTGGTAGCAAGTCTTGGCTGCGAAGAAATGCTAGCTGTTGTCCTGAAGCTGTTTGTCCATTACAAGGGTCACTAATGTTTTCCTCACGATACATTCTATCACTTTCCCTACCTTCAACAAATCAGTTTTTTGACTGTAATTGCCCTGATTGCTATTGATATCTGTCTTAAATAAGTTGACAACTTTAGGTGTTTTGTCATATTTAGCTACTTTTTTGGTGACCAGAGAGCTGCTAAATAATTGTGTGTTATTCTGCCAGGATGCTTATAGGTGCATAAAATGTTTGCTTTCCCATCAGGACATACCTCCCAACTGTACAAACTTTCACAGCATATTTTTGATCCATTCCTTATAAAATATGTGTTTTTCTGGCAAATCACTGAGGAATGAAGTCACTAAATAATAATACACATTTAAGTTTCAGACTTCTTTATCCTTCCAAAAATACAGTCTAACGCAAATCTTATTCTAGCAACTTTTTTTAATTTATAAGAGCAACATTTAAAAATTGCCCCTATTTTGGGGCCTCTGTACCCTGATTGTTTTAGGCATTGTCCAGATTTCTTGCATTAAGAGGTTGAGATGTATGCATCAGGGCTCTGTGCTTTGCCCCCCCTCCTATAATTTTACCAATTTCTTTCTGACAACCTTTCCTTCCCAGTTGTCACATCCATCTATTTCTCACCAATCTCTGCCTTTCCCCACCCAGCACAGTAACTATCAATTTTTTGTGTGTGTGTAAATGCACTGATGAAGCACGTTTAGTACATCAGAAGTATCTTTCTTGTATATTAACTTCCTTCCACCCCTGATTGGCCTGTTTATTTCTTATTTGAAATATACTTCAGATTTCTTTCCCTCCTTGATCTGTGCCCTAGGATAGTGCCTTCACCCTTTAAACTTTGGTTTTTATTTTCCACACTTATCTGGTTACTTTTTCTTTGCCTTGATATAGGCCTGCTTCTTACTACCACTTGAATGTTCTGTCCTTGCTTTTGAGTGCTGCCTTGACCTTCCTGTTTAGCCACATTCATCTCCCAGTGAGCTTCACTAGCCTGTTTTTTGGCAAGCACTTCTAATGCCTTTCAGAATGGTGTCTCTGAATGTCATCCTTGAATTGTTTCCCAAAATACACACACACACACACACACACACACACACACACACACACACACACACACACACACACACACACACACACACACACACACACACACACACACACACACACACACACACACACACACACACACACACACACACACACACACACACACACACACACACACACACACACACACACACACACACACACACACACACACACACACACACACACACACACACACACATACAGCTTCCTTTCACTCTCCTAATTCCTTATACACCACATTTGCATCAATCCTTCTGCTAGCATTTGGATGCTTCTTTGTGTAATCTAACTCAAAACTGACAAACGATTGTTCCACTGACTAGACAGGCGTGTCCTGAAAATCCTGGTAAATTATTTCAAAGAACCCCTTTTGTAAATGTTTAATTCTATATAAAAAAAGTAATGTCATTCGATAGGTAAGAATACTGGACAAGCATACCTCTTAACCTTGTAGAGCAAGAAATCTGGACAAAGCCATAAATAAAGGGGGACAAAGGCCCCAAAATAGGGACAATTTTTAAATATTGCTCTTACAAATGTCAAAAGTTCATAGAATAACAAGTTTTGCATTAGCATGAATTTCCGGAAGGGTGTGAAGTCTGAAACTCAGATGTCTGTCAATATTTCCTGACTTTAATGTTCAAAGTTTGGCCAGAAAAACAAAATTTTATGAAGAATAGACCAAATATATGAGGCAAAAATCTGGACATTCTGCAAAAATCTGGACAGTTGAGAGATCTGCTTTAAGTCAATGTAAAGAGAAGAACAAGGCAGGTTGTTCACTATCTCCCTATCTTTTGTACATAGGAACTACACCCTGACTCTAAATTTCCTTTTGGAAGAGTGTATTTTTCTCTTTATAAGAGGATTCTTTCTTTGTCCATATAAATAATACATGACCAAGAGTACAATTTTTTCTGTACCTGTTAGTAACATTGGGGCTTTATCAAGCCATATGTTGTCTATAACCATACAGATTAATGCTTCTAAAAACATGTATACAGCTTGCTTACAGAGAGGATTGCAAATCTAACAATACCTCTAATAGTTTTTGACTGAACAGCTGAAAATGTTACACACACTAAGTCTGGGGTTGGATGGGGAACAGCTCAAGTTATATGACAACTTTTTAAACCCCAGGTAGATGGGGGGTAGCAATAAGCATCTGTGAGTACAAAATTGTATTAACTAGCTATACCCCTGTACATGACTTATATGTTTGATGCATTCTGTGGCATATCTGTGCCATTCTGCTTCTTCAGTACCTGGCATGTTAGGTTTGCATGAATCCTGATTATGTTTTCCTTAGTTATCTCTCTCTAGCTCTCCCATCATACTTAAGATTTGTGGTCCTATAAAATCCTGTATTTCCAGATGTTTCCATTGCAGTAATGCTAATGCATAGTTTGGGTAAAAAGGAAATTTCCATAATAATTAATCAAAGAAAGAATGTGTGTAACTTTTCACATATGTATAAATGTGGGAGTGGGGGGTGTGTACTTTTAAAAAAATCCACATACATCTCATCCTATAAGTTCAAGAAATCTGGACAAAGCCCGATGACCCAAAAATACGGTCAGATTTTAAATATTGCTCCTATAAATTTACAAGGTTGCTAGAATAACATTATTTGTATTAGCATGCATTTGCTGAGGGCTATGAAGTCTGAAAATGAAATGTATGTTATTATTTAGTGGTTTCAATCTTTAGTAATTTGTTACAAAGCCACCAATTGTATGAAGGATAAATCAAAAATATGAAACAAAAATCTGGACAATTGAATGGTATGAATCCGACTGTTCATTATATGGTGATAGTCCTAACAGCTGACACTTTTCTGCACTGTTCCCACTACTTGTTATTTTCAGAATATGCCTGTTCCCATTTAAAAAAAATGTTTTTTAAGGTTGCTGCACCCCAAGGCATGATCCTTGTGGCCAACACTGACTTTCAGGGGTAGAACAAAAATTGTTAAATATGACAACACTGGTCTGGAATGTCTACAGAGGAAAGATCTGAAATGCTAGATAAGAGTTCTACTGCTGGATATATTTATGTGTAAATATTATTTATTTGCTTATTTATATATTTGGATTATATTTGATGACTGTTTAGACTGATTGTTCAGCTGGACCAGGCCTTTTTCAAATGAAGGCCTAAATAAAACAGTAAACAGGACACACAGCCAGTCCAATTAGTAAAAAACTACAAAAAAACCTAGCCTGTGTGATTCATTGAAATCTCTTTTAAAAAGAGGGTAATGGCATACATGCAAATGACCCCTTAAGGACATCAGGTGTTTCAGCTGTATTCCAGCTCTGATTGCCCTTGACTTTTTACTTTTAAAGTCTGTTAATGGACAAATTCAGGCCCATAAAGCCATACCCCACTAGCTGTGGACATGCATGTTTCAGCCTTCTTATGACCTCCTCAGTACAGCATAAGTGGAAGGTCTAAGGGAAATAGTCAGGATTTAAAAATCAAAGCAAATACTAAACATGTAAAGATGTAAATTACAGTTAAAACAGTCATAGATGGTCATACACTGAAAAACAACCAATGAAATAAACAAAAAGGTGACAATGCAGTACATATGTATATTAGCAAATAACTAGAACAAACAGAAAACATTAATCCAAGCAGACAGATAAAATGCAAATATATGATTGCATCATCCAGTATCTTGGAAGTATTAAATCATACAAATTGTAAAAAAAGTACAACTAGATAGAGCTACAGTGTACAGTCTGACACTCATGTAATATTTCAAACAAGTCACAGAAAAGGAACAATTTATTTACTTATTATTTATTGACATTTGGTAACCGGGAAAGTCCGACTGGGTCAGAAACCCATTTTCAGCGGAGGCCGGGGGAGGAGAGCTCCAGCAGTGATTAGAAGAATTGAAAATAGCAGTAAAATATATAACATTAAATTAAAAATAACATTAGAAAGATATATGAGGAGGTAGAAAAAGCATGTAGAAATTAACATTTTTGATAGAAAAAAATTAAAATCACATAAGAAAGTTTTTACAACAAATAACAAATAGGTTGGATAACAGGCACTAGGAAAAGCACAGATATTTCTTTTAGGGAGGAAGGTGTTAATCTTAAGGAAGATTAGTAAAGTGAAAGGAAATAAAGAATAGAAGTAAAAGTGATATTTAAATGTAAGGATAAGTTGTTAGGGAGATTTTTAATGTGTTATCTTAAGAAGTTAGGAATTAGTGAAAAGGGAAATGTAGACAGAGAGGGCAAGATATGAGGGGTGAAAGGAGAAAAAGTCAATAGGGGAATTAGGAGGGTAGAGAGAGAGAGATGAGTGGAGAGAAACAAAGAAAAATAGTAGGGTGGGGGTTAGATAATTGTAGGGCATGGACAGAAGTCAGAGTCAGAATAAACAAACTGCCTTTATTCTTAATTTGCAGGTGAACTGATGACAATTTTACTGGAGGGCACTTATACAAGCCTGCACTATGATTTTGTTAATTACTTCTGAAGAAGTCTGTTTTTCACAAATGAAAGTACTCACCTGCAGGACACACCTTGTCAAGCAGACTAGAAAGTAGGAGGATGTTAATTAGTAATAGCTTGGAGCTGTCAATTCAAGTAAACCTTCACCCACTAATGTGAGCTTAGTCATTGGTGAAATATTAAGGTATCGTACCAGAGAGCTCTAAGATATTTATCACAAATACATGTTTGAAGAATGTTGCCAAGTATGGATTTGGTCACTGTTTCAGGAGTGGGACTCTGACCGATGACCCCACTACCTGTGCCCATTAAGCCTATTCATTCCACAGAAGTAGGACCTGAGCATACCAGACTAGTTAAGATACTTTGACCCACTTGTTCCTGCCCAGCAAGCCCTGTGGGCCTATCCATTCCCCGGTGATGACAGTTATGTGAGAAGCAGTGTGTCAGCTATCCGGCCTCTTGGAGCTGACAGCATCTAGGCTGTTTGCAGATTTACAGTGGCTGCCTGGTCAGGGGAGGAGATGTGGGTGTTCCCACACCCACCTCCTATTCCCCAACTCAGCAGGGAAGTCCCTGGCCAACACAGTTAGTACAGGTGGGTAATACACTAGCCTCTAGAAGGTGTTGCTAATGCAGCTTCCTTCTCCCACAGGAGAAGAAAACAGGTGTTGGGCTTTCAAACTCATTTTCCCCCACTCAATGCATTATACACCCATGCTACTAATGAAATATTGGTCATTTGGACTATAGTCAAGGGTTTATACCTCTATATCATGGTATCAAATTCTGTAAGCGCTTTCTATGCTTAAACATTTTCCTTGTTTTTGCATATGTTCAGGAGTACATCAGAATAATTTGGTATTGATTTATGGCTACATAGAGAGTTCGGGAGTTGTGTCCTTTGAAGGTGGTGAATATAGCTCATTGGTTCATGTGTGTGTGGACTCATTTGTAGGGTGTATTGATTTAAGGTTATTACAAGGACACCCCATATCAGTGGTGAAGAAATTCAAAAGGAGTGGGACTAGAACTGATCTACGTCTTCCTCACTGTGGGTGATCAAGGGTTATTATATCCCACTAAATGTATGCTGTCTGTTGTGGATGTAGGTTACAAAGCAGTACAGTAAATACATAGCAATAGCCAAAAACTACAGTCTGTGCTGGACGAGAGACTGATTATCTGCCACTCTTTCATCAGTCAAGTTTGTATGTATATAATCTGTTATCAAGCAGTTCTTACACAGTGACTTATTAGAAAAGTTGTGTGGACTGCCTGTATGTATACTACTCTGCCTATAACATCTGTGATAGGGACATATGCGACTGTTTGTAGTTACTTAGGCTGTAGTTCTCAGCTTAAAGGGAAAGTATGTACTGATAGCCTCCTTATATTTGGTTGCTATAGTTCACACACTGAATCTTCTGTCCGTGTTCTTGGTATTAACTAGAGTCGGTACAGCAGTGGATGTTTTTATGAATCTCAGATGGATATCAGTATATCCAAAGCTGACTGCGACTGTCATGTTGGAGATCAACTTTTTGGTGTGCTGCATACTTCCCGCTTAAACACTGAAGCTTTCAGTATCAGGAGTTGCTTTGAAAGAAACATCCCTGAAGCCAGAGCATGTGATGTTGCGCAAATGTTTTTTTTAAACATGTTCATTGCTGTACTGACATCAGCAGTATGGGTAAAAGACCAGTGTGACTGTACTATGCTTTCTGATTGGCAGATTTAGATTATTTGGGGGCAGGTGAGGGGTACAGCATTCTACACACACCAAGTTATTCTCTAACACTCAGCATCCACAAGGGTAAAAATACCGCACCTTATATGTCAACTGCCAAGAGGCAAACAGTTGTCATGGCAGTTGTATAAAAGTATGTAGACATGCCAAATGAGTTATGGCAAATTCATTTATAATGTGTCCTACTACACTATAGCCTTATCTCACAAAAATACAGGAAAAGCTTTACCTTGCACACATACATTTGTTTTTAACCCTAGTAGTAGTTTAGATTTGGTTTCTTTGTTTGGTTGTCATTTCTTTTCAGACAAAATCTGCTGGTGGTTTTATACAATCTTAAGTGCTGTGACATAAAAGGGATATTGAAGAATGTCATCAGAACATAAACTGATGGAGAAAGGGAAACCCACTGTGTGTATGCTGTTATAACTTGTGTTTAATCAGAGATGAGTAATGACCCAGATGTTTAATAAATTAATTATTGCTGTGTACTTTTTCAGTCATTTTGTGTAGTGGAAGCTTTAAATAGCATGGCTTTTGCTGGAACACACATCTAGCTACATCTGTGGAGTGCCAGACAAAGAGCCTACCTTGCTTTGCATTTAATACACATATCTTCACTCAAATATCTCTTATTCCAGTGTATTTGACACTTCAAAATAAACCTAACATCAATCCTCTGAAGGCTAGTGAAGCTTCTTTACTTAGGGAAATCCATGCCGCCGATACAGTTGTGAATAGCATTGCCCTTTCTTGACAATCTTGTCAATGGCTTTCATACAGCCTGTTATTAGCTAACTCGATGGGCCAAGATAAAGCAATCAAAGGCTTTTTTTTTTTGTTGCTTGTAAAGTGCATTGCTAGTCCTACGTGTGCCCCTTTCTCACATAAAGATGCCCAAGCAACACATAGATACACACCTTTCACCTGAAAAGGTATTAAAGAAAGATATATCCACCCTGTGTCTGAATAGGGGCTGTTTGCCAACCAGTCCCTAGATAAGATCTAACAGGAACTATCACTCTGCCACATGCTTATGCAAATGAAGAGATTGTTTATAGCAACCAACACCACAGCAAAGGTTTGAGGTTTCACTCAGTGGGAAGCTATGCTCAGCTGTTTATCCAATGGCAGTCTGTGAATATTAGAGTAAGTATTTAGAAACCTTAAATAGTTGTTTAATGACCTGTAATCATTCAGTAACAGCATCAAAAACTAATCTCTTAGCCAGATTACTTGATTGTGCTTCTGACACTTTTCCTTTTTTTCTTTACAGTTCCATTCTGCAGCTCTTTGCTGCCCCGTTTTCATTTACTATTAATTAGCACTGTGGATATGGGCTTAGATGCAAAGAGCTTCTAACATCTACCACACTAAAGGGTTGTGTACAGATCTGGGTCAACTGGGTTAAATTATTAACCCTGTTTGTCTCTGTTACTTCCAACAGTTCATCTTTGTCATCTGCATTCATTCATTCATATTGTGCAAGTAGCAGAAGCCAGTCTGCCCATTATTATACAGCTTATATGTGGCAGCTTCCCTGCAGTTTGTAAGGCTCCCTCCATACCTTCCACATTTCCCATACCTTCTTGTAGGTCTCTGTAGACTTGCTTCCAAATCACCCTTTTGATATGTACCTTCTTCCATGGCCCACCACTCTTTCAGGAAAAAAAGTATGTCTTTAAAATCAAGTGGAGGTGCATGCTATCCAACTCTCTCTTGTGCCTCCCCTGGCTTTTTTCACTTAATTCTAGCTCTTATCGATCCTCCATCATTACTTCATCAGTGTGTTCCATGTATACTGATCTTCCTGGTGTCTGCTCAGTATACATCTACTGTCATCCATCAGGTGTGACTTCATCAATGTGCAGTCGAGTGCCAAGACGTCTTCCTGATCTGTGGTGCCTGTCCAGCATGGTATGCATCCCAGCAACAAATGGTTTGCTGCAACTGCTTTTTCTGTCTGTGTTTGCTGTTCGAGGATAGGTGTTAGTACCTCAGGTCCTTTTTTTCTGTGCTGCATCAATGTGTCCTATGTTTCTAAGTTTGTGTACAATAAAAGGATTGTTGTAGCCAAAATGAAGCACTTTGCATTTGTATGCAATAAACCTTAACCAGTATTTCTCTGTTCACTTGGACATGAAACCCGATTCTCATATGAATTTTTGAATCTTAACCCCATGAAATACCACAACTAGTTGAATACGTAACTCATAGAAAAATGTCCAACTCAATACCTAACTGATCTTTTTTTGATAAGGAGACAAACACTCAAACATACATCTGGGAAGCACATATTCCTTACTTATATGTATTAACTCTGTGGACAAATAATCACTAGGAAAAGAGAAACACCTGGTAAATGTGAAAGCAGTTGCCTTACACATACTGATTTCACTGTCAGAATTAGAATAATGACTGACAGAAGAGTTGTAACACTGGGGAGTGGAGTCAAAATTCAACCAACTCCACAGATTACATCTTGATGACATGCAGAAAAAAATGTGATGTTCAAACCTCTCAGAAGATCATTTCCCCTTCGCTCATCCTCCATCATGACCATGATTTTTTTGTCAGAAACAAAACTTTTCAGCTTGTTTGTTGTTCGTCTCAACATTACTGAAGTAAAGATGCTGAAGAATATTTCCCCAAAATACACCACTGGTTACTACTCTGAGCCCACATAGTCTTTTCCAATGACCATGGCATCCTCCTACCAATCTGTGTAGCTTACTGGCGTGTGAGTGTTTGTTGTAGCCCTAACCTAGATAACATTGCAAGGGAACTTCCTGTGACTGTTCAGGACAGAGATGCAACAGCAGATGTCCTTCCATATCATTGTTGCAGTATTATTTACAATAGGGAATCCCATGTCAAGGGTAGCCTGACATCTGGCCAGCATTCAAAAGCCTTTAAGTTATAATGGGTACACCGTACATCACACATATGCTCCCTGAGCACAGAGTAGGACATAAAGGTGACGTCTGGATTACCATCCTCAGAATGTCTTTGTCACCAGTCTGAATGCTATCTTTGATCATTGGTCTGAATGCTTATTTGTCTGCTGATTTCTACTGCTTTCAGATTAAGTGCCCCATTGGGGTTTTTTTGAATTTTTTTGAATTTTGTTTCTGGTTGTTGGGTTTCAGGTCACCCAGAAAGGGGAAATGCCAGTGTGGGAGACAAATTCCCCATAAAGATCATCACGAGCAGTGTTTGTTCTGTTTAGTTGCTTCCCATGACCATATGTCTTGTGAGATTTGTCAAACTTTCATCCCTAAGATGTTGTGGAGAAAACATTCTTCCCTTGCAATTTACTTAGAGAACCAATGACTTAAACTGTTAGCTAAGGATACCATGGAAGGATCTTCTCAGCCTAAGGGTCAGCCGTCTGTGAAGAAAAAGGCCAAGAAAGCTCAGTCTGATTCTTCAGCTGTACCGCCTCCACCAGACATCTGTCTTGAGGCTAGCAAAAGCCCAGAGGATCATCTGGTTTCTTTCTCAGATTCATCTGCTGTGACCACTTTGGAGGTCAGCATGGATCTGATGCCACTCATATCCATGGAGGTTTTGCAGATATCTGCTTCAGATGTACAGGGGGAACCGTTGCTGGTTATTACTGAAGGCCTAGGGGTGTTCCTCAAATTTTAGTGAGGAAAGAGGTTCAGACTACCATTAATGAGTGTTGTCAGAGGTCAGAGCCTCCAAAACTTTTCAAGGCTGACATCCTACTTTAAAAGAAGCAGAAAACTAAACATATTTTGTCTGCTGCAAAAGATCCTCAGACTGAATGGCAAAACTTCACCAAAGACTGTTTAATGCCCTTATGTCTCTTAAACTTCCAAAGGGAGATTCTGTTCCTGCTCATCCCTGGTCTTCTACCCCTCTTAAGAGGCCCAGGGAGCAGGATTCTTCTGAGGAGGCTGCTGTTGAGTCTGATGAAGAGTCCCTTACATATTCCTCCCAGACTCCTTTGCCACTTGAGTATGGTTTGGAGGAAGAACAGTCTATCAGCCCCGACTCTCCTTTTGAGGAGATTTCCTTTGGTTATACTATTTCCAGAATGATGGCATTTTTCAAATGGGACTGTGCTCAGGTGTCTGATATTCAGAAGAGGTACTATGACCTTCTACAGATGGAGTCTCCTAGACCCTCTGCTGTTCCTCCTGTTCTTGCTGCCTTGATGAATGTTTTTCCACTGCTTCACAGGCTCCTGATTCCCAACCCTGTGCTCCCAACAAAATCTGATAGGTTTTATGAAGTGCCTGAAGACTGCAAGTTTCTTTATGTGTCCCTTTGCTGACCCCTCTGTGGTGTCTGTGGCTTCTGATAAGCCTTCTAAATTGTTGCCTTCTACTAAATTGCCTCCATCTGATAACGATAGCAGAACCATGGAAAGAGTGGGTAAGAAGGTGTACACTTCTGCTACCCTAGTCTTAGAGCTGTTAGCTATCAGACACATATGACTAGATACATTCTGGCTTTTCTCTCTCTAGCCTGTCAGGCTATTTCAGATCTCCTTGATTCTGACGGGAAGACTTCTGCTCTTACTTTGCTAGGGATGCCCTCCCAAGTAGCTCGCCATTCCATTAAATGCAGCTATGATGCAGCTGATCTTCATCTACGGTTGCTGCTTTTGGATCTGTTTTGAGGAGGTATTCCCATCTCAGACTTTACCCTTTGTTTGATGGTATCAAGGCTAAAGTGATGGATGTTCCTCTGGATAATAACTATTTGTTTGGTGGTGCTGCTGCGGAGTTGTTTAAGTCCCCTACAAGAAAAGGGCAAGACCTTACAGGAGCTGAAGCATATTTTGCTGTCCCTGTGCCAAAGTTACACAGGACTTATCCCAACAAGCCTACTTTTGTCCATAAACAGTTTTGCCCTCCCTCTAAAGGTATAAAGGGTGGTAGAAGGGCACCCCTGCTGAGGTTACCCAAACTCCTTCTGCTCAGAAACTTCCATTTCCTAACAAACCAGGTGCTGTCTGGCTATCCTTGCCCTGTTGTCAGTCACATTCCTCTTTCTCTGTGTGTCTCTTTGCCCCTTCCTATTTGGCTAAAGATCACCCAAGACTCCTAGGTTCTTTCCATTATTCTCCAGGGTTATTACTTGATTTAGAAATCTCTTCCTCTTTTTCTGAGCATTCCTGAGCCTCCTCAGGAACAACTGACCTTTTTTACAGAGGTGTTTCAAGGCCTGTTGTGTCAAGGAAATATTCAGGAAGTTCCAGTTCCTTAAAGGGGGAAGGGGTTTTATTCTAGAATGTTTTTGGTCCCCAGGAAAAAAGGCACCCAGAGACCCATTCTGGATAATTTTCAGTCTTTTGGATGCTGTCCCTTCAAACTTTCTTTCCTCTGCTACTCCCTCAGGCTTTTCTAGTTTCTCTGGATCTCAAGGATACTTATCTACACATTCCTATTCATCCCCATTTCAGAAAGTTTTTATGTTTCTCTGTTGCTTCCTGACATTTTCAGTTCTCTGCTTTGTCCTTTGGCCACTGTACCTCCCCAAAGGTGTTCACCAAATGCCTCGCTCCTGTGATTGCTTTCTGCAGGTTAAGGAGTATATAGATCTTTCCCTACCTGGATGATCTGCTTCTTCAAAGATCTTACTTCAACATCTACACCACACCATGCCATTTCTCTCCTGCAAAGCCTGGGCTTTCCTATAAATTTCAAGAAGTCTTTCCTGACTCCTCACGATCATGTTTTATTGGGATGCAGGATCCAGACTGCTCCAATGCTGGTATCCCTGCCTCCTCCCAAGGCCTTAACTCTCATTGTTTTCTTTCAATCCCTTCTTCATCTGGCTTCAAGTACAGACAGAGAATTTCTGAGGGCTCTTGGTTACATGGCTTCCACCATTCCTATGCTACTTCTAGCCAAGCTACACATGAGAAAACTCCAGTGTCTTCTAAAGTCATTATGGCTTCAACATTCTCATCCTTTAGTTTTTCCAGTCCCTCTTCTTCCATGCCTCAGACTGGATCTTCAGTGGTGGATTCATCCATTGTTCCTCAACCCAGGGATTCCTTTTCAACCTCCGATCCCCTCTATGGAACTTTTCACAGATGCCTCAGATGTGGGCTGGGTCACCTCCTTTGGCCCTCTGAAGTTTTGGTTGCTTCAACAAAAGAAAGACCACATCAGTGTCAAAGAGATGGGAGCTCTTTTGATGGCTCTTCAGGCTTTTCATTCTCTTTTCCTTCCAGGACCCCTCAAGATTCTCACAGAAAATGCCTCCGATATGTGGTATGTCAACAACTAAGGGGGGATAAGGTCTTATCTCTTATCTCTTATGCAGGTTAGCCCTTCAGGTTTGAGAACTAACTATCCAGTATCAGATGACCTTTCAGGCAGTTTACATTCCCTCAGATAAGAACATAATGGCAGATTCTCTGAGCAGGTCCATAACACAATCCCATGAGTGGATGCTTCACAGGTACGTGTTTCTGGACATTTTCCATCAATAAGATACTCCTCAAGTAGATCTATATGCCTCCCCTCTGAACAGATAACTTTTTCTGTTTTTTGCCAGAACCCCATGCCCTCTTGCCTGGAAGGTGGGTTCCCTCTCTTTTTCTTGGAAGGGGATTTTTTTATGCCTTCTCTCCACTTCCTCTAATTCCAAAAGTCCTGTTCAAAATAAAACAGGAAGCTCCCAAAATCTTGCTGGTGACTCCCTTTTGGCCCAGACAGCATTGGTGCCCTCTTCTTCTGCATCTTGTCAAGGGGAATCATCACAAGTTACCTCACAAGGCGGACCTACTTACTCAAGACAAGGGGTCTCTCATCCATCCCCATCTGTCCACTCTTCAACTGACACTGTGGGTAATACGTTTTTGATCCCCTTCAGACTCCTGTTTTCTGAGAAAGTGCTTCTGGTTCTACAAGAGGCCAGGATACCCACTTCTAGGAAATCTTGCTTATTCAAATGGAAGAGATTTTCTACTTGGTGTCTTTCTCATAACATGGATCCACTTACTGTGGATGTTCATTTGGTTCTCTATTATTTGTGTGAATTGCTTAATGCTGGGTTGGCATATTCTTTTGTTAAGGCCCATCTGTCAGCTATCTCTGCTTGTCTGCCTTTGACTCCCCATGTAGCCTTAGATTTGAGGCGAAACAGTTTCTTAAAGACATCCTTCACATTAGACCTCCCAGGAAGCTAGTCCCTCCTTCCAGGGGCCTAAATTTTGTTTTAGAAAAATTGACTGAGGCTCCTTTCAAACCTGCTGCTTTAGCTTCCTTACAGAGTTGTTCTTGGAAAACTGTTCTTCTTTTGGCCCTTACTTCTGCTAAATGGGTGTCTGAACTGCAAGCCCTTATGGCTGTTTCTTTTTTTTTTAGTTTTCCATAAGGAAATGGTGTCCCTTTGCACTAATCCTTTTATGCCCAAGGTGGTTAATGAGTTGCCACTTAGTCTTTTCATTTGCCCACTTTTTCCCTGCTTGCATTCTGCTAGTGAGAAGGTTTTTCACACCTTGAATTTGTGCAGACAACTCAGATATTATTTGGATTGGACTAAAGCTTTTCATAAATCTGAACAGCTTTTTGTTTCTTTTAATCCTAGGTCTTTAGGTTTGGCTGTTTCCAAGCAAATCATTTCTTCATGGATATCTAAAACCATTTCTTTTTGCAATTCTTTTCATGGGAAGAGCCTTCCTTCTTCTGTTAAGACTCATTCTACTAGGGCTGTGGTTTCTTCTGGTGCTTTTTTTTAGAGTGGTCGAATACTAATTCTATTCTTGAGGCAGGTACCTGGACTTCTGTACATACCTTTACCAAGCACAATAAGTTGAATGTGATTTCTAGGGCCAGAACTGATTTTGCTAGGGCCATTCTCCATGGGTTCCTAGAGGGCTCTGCCGGCCCTTCCTCCTCTCACTCTTCTTCCTAAGCTATTGCATTATACCTATTGTAAAGAATAATGCAACAGTGATATCAAAGGACATAGTACAGTTGTGCAAAGTCTTACCATAACAGTAGATGTTCTTCTCTTCACTGTTGCAGTATTTGTTCTCTCCCTCCTTCCCTGGTCATTTTTCCATCTGGATGTGCTTGTTACCTACTAGTATCCTTGGACTGTCATTCCTACTAGGACTTTCCAGTTCTAAGGATGGTACATATGTATGTCACCTTTATGCCCTATGCCATGTGCAGGGAGTATACATGTGACTTATGGCGTACCCATTACAACATAAAGGCTTTTGTATACTGTCCAGATGTTTAGAGTTATGGGTAGGTTTAGAGTTAAGGTTAGGATCTGGTTTAGGTTTAGGTTTGGGTTTGCGTTTGGGTCAGTGTCACATTAGGGCTCTGCCGTAGCACTGAGAAAAGTATGTGGTAGTAACTGTAGTAAACTGCTTTTTACAGTTTTAGTATTTTAGCAAGCAGCTTACTATTGTGGAAGGAACACTGAGGAATGTTTGCTCTTCAGCTTTCAGAAGAGCTTTTATTTGTTTTCTTTTATTCCTTAACCTAAACTTCAGGTTGAGAGAGAGCCAATGTGTGGATCTGCACGGGGAGCCAAATGAGCTAGTTACCTTTCTATACTGTAGTTATCTTGAGAAATGCAATGCGTTTCACACATATGAGCTAGTTAAATATATCCCACTATGATGATACCATGAAAAGCAGCATTGCCACACACAGACCTGCTAACCCCTTTTTTTCTGGAGAACTATATATAAAGTTTTCCCCCATACACAATGACAGCACAATAAAGATATATTCTGTCATGGGATGCATTCTTCCATTCTAAGCAGAAGTCATCTACCCACAAGTCACACCTAATGGAGACCAAGACTTACATAACATGGCCAACTGGTACATTCTACGTTTTTCTTATTGATTTAACATGTATGTAATATATACAAAAAAGGGAGTTAATTTAACATTTCTTATAAGATCAGATAGTACTACAAACAATGTAATCTGCTCAAGTAATCTTATGCCATGAACACATTAGTTTTCCTGGTATTTCAATAACATTTCAAAAGTATCGCAACAGCTACGTCTTATCCTAATTTACAGATCTTATTCTAGTTACTTTTTTTCCCTTTTTGCTTAAAATTGTGGCTAAATTTAAAAATTCTTTAAACTTTGGAGCTGAATTTATTTTCCATTTTTTTGTAATATTTTTTTTCTGGCTACTGCAAGAAGACTTCAAAACATTTTTTTGTTGTTTGACATTAACAGACAGTGGGACTTCATTCATTAGTATTCCTGATTTAGACAAACTATATAGACAAAATACAAGTATCTGACCTCAGCCTTTAAAAAATTAATTATCTCTTCTAGTAAATATTTAATTTCTCATAATCCAGAAATATATCCATCCAGTCAACTTTCACTTCTTTACTACATCTCCAAAAAAAATCAAAGAAGTTACTTTACTACATTTGGAAATTTTATAGGGTGTAATAAATAGTCTTGTGTATATACTTCAACATAAAAATCTTCCAATACAGACTTAATGGAGTTTGACTAATTGATTTAAGTAATATCATTCTATTCTTATCACTTAAATAATTTAATCCACTATTATCTAAAAATGTCCAATATTTATACCAAAATTATTATTATTAATGATTAGCCTATATTATTTAGAAAGACCTTTATAGGTTCATTTGCCTTCAGTAATAGTAGATATATATTCATATAGTGGGGAATAAGGTTCTGCTCATTTTTATTCATAACATTTATAACATTTTCTAATTTCTTTTGTAATAGACAGTAATAACTGATTAACAGATTTAGCTAATTTATAGTATTTAATTAAGCTTTCTGATGTTCTCACTCTCCCTTTTTCAAAGCAGTCATACTATTCTATTAATCAATTTCCTTTATCATAGCCATTTCAATAACATTTTGTTATTCCATACATCCTAGGAATATGCAATAGGAAAACACAAACATTTCCATTTTTAAATCTTGGGATTTTTTAAATATATTCCTTAACTGTTTTTAAAATTGATTTCACACAAAAGAGTCCAAACTCTGAATTGAATTTCCTTTTAAAGTAATAACCAAATAAAAAAACTGTTATATACTTCAGGTTTATATGGTTTACATATTTTTTTAAACTCAAAACAATCCAATCTTGAATAACGTTCCACTGACTCCTATAGTTTGGATCTAACCAAAGTACAACTGAATTAAAAATCACTGCAATAGAATACGATTTTATATCAGGAAAACTAATATTACAACTCTTCCAGAAACTAATATGATTTCTAGATGCAGTTTTTGTTTCTTTAGGGTGTCATAAAATGATATTAACATTTTCTCCATTTTGAAATCTTCCAGTCACCATACACGCTGTTCCCTACGGCAATAAAACGTAATCACAAAGTCAAATGTGTAGTAACCAGAATATAGATCACAACGTACACTTCTGAACACTCATTGAAACTTTAATTCCAGAACAGAGTGAGCGCTTTCGCCGACAGGCTTCTTCAGACTCTTAATAGTTACACATAAAATTTCAAACTCTTTAAAAAACGTACCATGAATTCTAATTGGTCGCAAGTTCTACAGCTGAAACACCTTACAATTTAAAGTGCTACTATCACAATCTAGCATTACCAATACAATGTTTAAAATTCATAGGCTTATGAAAGCTGCATAAAATGAGAAACTTATAGAAAAATATTTAAAAAAATTCTAGAAATCCATTAATGTATATATAATGTATGTTATACCAGCAATATACGAAATAGATAGAGCACATATTAAAAACACATATTAAAAACGCTAAAGAGCAATAAGTGCATATTGTGTAAGAACTATCTATATACACAATATATACATACACATTATCGATTTTCCATGGTGGAAACACCTAATCTGGAGTCAAAGGTTAACATGATCAACCTCTAATCCGGCAGCTGATCATTAGTGGTCATAAGACTCCATAAAATTTACTAAACTGTGTGTCATGCAAACACTATCTAGTGTTTCTTTCAGACATATGGACACAATCACTTTAATCTACGTATTCTCCTACTCTTGAGGAAAGGTTTAATCTGAACTTTGTCATTGAGACCAGGGGGTACATCCGCTCTCCATCTAATAATCCACCTGGTCTCACACTCCAATGTTCTATTGACTAGGTCACCTCCTCTAAAACCTTGTGTGAGTGTTTGGATGACAAAAAATTTAAAAATGTGGTGTAAACCTACTGCTTTGCAGTGTCTCACCAATGCATTGACTTCTGAACCTATTCTGATTTGGTACATATGTTCCCTTATACGTTCTTTTAGGGTACGATTCGTCTTCCCTATGTAGTAAGCAGGACATAAGCTACAGGTAGCAACGTACACTACATTCCTACTTTCACAATTAGTGTTAGTATAAAAGCTAAATACTTGTCCTGTTGTAGGGTGTCTAAAAACAGTATTTGAGTTAATGGAGGAACATTGGTTGCATTTACCGCAGGGCACTGTATTCACAGCCGTACCCACCTTGCCATAGGGTGCAAGCAGTAGGTTTACACCACATTTTTAAATTTTTTGTCATCCAGACACTCACACAAGGTTTTAGAGGAGGTGACCTAGTCAATAGAACATTGGAGTGTGAGACCAGGTGGATTATTAGATGGAGAGCGGATGTACCCCCTGGTCTCAATGACAAAGTTCAGATTAAACCTTTCCTCAAGAGTAGGAGAATACGTAGATTAAAGTGATTGTGTCCATATGTCTGAAAGAAACACTAGATAGTGTTTGCATGACACACAGTTTAGTAAATTTTATGGAGTCTTATGACCACTAATGATCAGCTGCCGGATTAGAGGTTGATCATGTTAACCTTTGACTCCAGATTAGGTGTTTCCACCATGGAAAATCGATAATGTGTATGCATATATTGTGTATATAGATAGTTCTTACACAATATGCACTTATTGCTCTTTAGCGTTTTTAATATGTGTTTTTAATATGTGCTTTATCTATTTCGTATATTGCTGGTATAACATACATTATATATACATTAATGGATTTCTAGAATTTTTTAAATATTTTTCTATAAGTTTCTCATTTTATGCAGCTTTCATAAGCCTATGAATTTTAAACATTGTATTGGTAATGCTAGATTGTGATAGTAGCACTTTAAATTGTAAGGTGTTTCAGCTGTAGAACTTGCGACCAATTAGAATTCATGGTACGTTTTTTAAAGAGTTTGAAATTTTATGTGTAACTATTAAGAGTTTGAAGAAGCCTGTCGGCGAAAGCGCTCACTCTGTTCTGGAATTAAAGTTTCAATGAGTGTTCAGAAGTGTACGTTGTGATCTATATTCTGGTTACTACATATTTGACTTTGTGATTACGTTTTATTGCCGTAGGGAACAGCGTGTATGGTGACTGGAAGATTTCATTATACATTTCTCACGCTTGTTCCCATCTCCGCTGGTGTGCTACTCTGCATTTGGATTGTTTTTATTTTCTCCATTTTCTTTAATAATTTCTTTCTCAGATTTAAAGTTGTTGATTGTAATAAATAATTGTAGGTAATATATTCAATTTAATAAGATCTAATCTTTCTTCATAAGTTAAAAAAAAATTCCATTTCTTAATAAGGAACAGTACATCTTCAATTATCTTTTTCAAAATTATGATTAATAATCGTATATCTCAATTAATTTTAATCGATAAATATTTTAATTATTGTATTGTCCAACTGTATTTATATTTATATTTTAGTTTATTATCCAGTTGTTGATTCAGCACCATAGTTTCTATTGTACTATTATTAAATTTCAATATTTTTTGAAGCGTTCCAATTTTTTTCATTTATTTCTTTAATTAAGTTGTTTAGCTCTCCTATAGTTAATAAAACATCATTTACAAAAAGCTGAATTTTAGATTGATAGTTTTCCCTTACAATTTATCATTAGTTCTTATGCTACTGGCTAAGGACTCAGTACCTAATACAAATGGTAAAGAAAATAAAGCAAAGCCTTGTTTTTGTGCCTTTATTTAAGGTAAATCCTTGCAACATATAAGTACCAATTTTAACATATGCTATAGAATCTCTATATAGATTTATCAGTAATCTAATAAATTGTTTTTGAAATCCCAAATATTTCTAAGGTTTTAAACAAATAATTCCAATTAACAGAATCAAATGCCCTTTCAATATCTAGGCTAATTAAGGCCAATTTTCCATTTAAACTACCTGATAAATCTAAAATGAATATTCTTTTAATATTAACGTAAGTTAATGTATTGACAATAAACCCTGTTTGATCTTGATTAATCTGTTTATCTAATATATATCTCAGTGTCATAGAGAATATAGAATTAAATATTTTATAATCTACATTTAATAAAGAAGTAGGTTTAAGAAAAGGTGATATTACAGAGAATTTCTATGAGGGAGGAATTATTTTATCATTTTTAATTATCACAAAAACCTCACTTAGTAACTATATTATAGTAGATTAAATAATGCCATATTTAAACCATCTAATTCTGGGACATTACCACATTACAACTCTTCTACACATCTTTAATATTGGACAGAGATATTGGCTTATTTAGTAGTGATATTTGGTGACCATTTAGTTTACTGATAATGCTTTTCTGTAAATACTTATCTATTTTGCAGTCATCCAAATTAGTATGTTTATCTTTGTTTAAATCTTCATGATATTTTTAAAGATATAAAGCATTTCTTCTGTATCTAAAGTTACCTTATTAGTTTGTAGATTTATAATTCAGTTAATTTGAACTTTTTTACTTAACATTTTACTCCTGTTAGCTAATCTGTGGGATTTTTTGGAGTCATTACATAACTTTGCTATTTTAATTTCTCTAAAGCGATCTCAAATTTATGTGCTAAAATAGTTTGATATTGCATCATCAGTCTTTAATATTTTCAGTATTATCTGATTTCTTCCTTTGCTGTTCCAATTTATATTTTTGTATGTCTTCTAGTATTTTAGTAATTATTTGTTTTGCTACAAGTCCACTTTCCCATTTTATCTTTAATGTGCATTTTTAAAGAATCCAATAATTTAACTTTGCTTACTGTCCATTACCATTTAAAGAAAGAAAATTCTCTATTTTATTATTTAAGATAATTCTCGAATTCTTTTAATTCTATAAATTATATGCAGTTTCCTTAAATCCATTTATAGAGTAATACTTAATGAAGCATGGTCAGATAAAGAACAAGGGATAGTTTTGAAATAATTAACTTTATTGAATAAATCTATAGAAGCATAAATGCTGTCAATTTGTGTTTGTGTCCCATGAACATAAGAATAATGAGTAAAAAATAATGACTTAACATCTGCCTTTACTACTAAATCAATTAAGTTATTATTATTAATTTGGTTTAGTCTGTAGTTTAGCTTATGCTACTATCTTACTTTTCTTCTGCTCAGTTGTATTATCTATACTACATATGTAGTTAAAATATTCTGCTAATGTTAAATTACCTTTCCAATGACTCTGTAGTAAATTTAAATGATTATTTAACACTCTTACACCAATTCCAGGAATTCAACAGAAATTAGCTAATATATAAAGTTTGATTTTAAATTGATCCACTCCAATTGTGTGCATACCTTTTGGATCATTAATAGATTTTATAATTCTGGGCATTACAGAAGATGTTATCCATAATATATCAGTTCCTCTTCTCTTTTATTAAAAGAAGCAGCTGATAGTGTTTCATAATCAGTAGTATTTTAAAAGTGTATATCTTTTTCAATGAAGTGAGTGTCTTGAAGAAATATAATATCACCTTTAAGTATCTCATTAATTTTCTGTTTTTGTTGATGCCATTTTATATTTTTACATTAGCAGATACATTAAAACTATCCATATTTTATACTTAGAATAAAATAAACTATTTACTAAGAGATAATAAAATATAGTAATCCAACAGATTACTGTTGTTATAACTGATATTTTAATGCTTACTTTTAGTATTATGTTATTTTTCTATATCATTTTGAATTCTTCCTTTCTATATACTATACTAGCAAAACTCCTAAGAAATAAAACAAAACAAGACTAAAACTCTGTGTATATTACTACTAAAAAACTATTCATGGAAAACAATGTTTCTAGTTTACCTATCTGAATAGACAAATTGCCTGTACTATACTCCTACCAAACTCAGCCTAAAAATCATTAAAATCTAGCAAAAAACTCATGTAACTTACAAATTATTAATAGAATGGTAATTATAAACTAAAAAGACTACAAGTTGAACAAGATAGGACAATTCTGTCTTGTAAGATACATTTTATTTCAACAAAAATCCAGTGTTGTTGATCTGTCTAAATTAACCACTAAGTAATAAATAAAATAATAAGCAATATAATACAGACCTGTTTATATAATATTAAGATCATTACCTATGTATCACTTAAACATTTAATCATATAGACATCAATGTAATCATTTCCCCAAAACATTATATTTGAACTAAAATATTAAAATTACTCTAAGATATGCTATTTTTTGCTCAGCATATAATATTATTAATTTTCATACTAAGAATATTAATATGTTGTCATATGGATCAGATTTATGTAATTAGATACTTTCTTAAAATATTACTCATCTAATAAGATGTTGATAAGAGAATAAATGTATAATTTGCTATAATTTCAGGTATAATTTACATTTTGATAATGTTTAAATAAAGTTACAATAATAATATTTACATATAAACAACTCTCTCTCTCTCGATATATATATATATATATATATATATATATATATATATATATATATATATATATATATATATATATATATATATATATATCCACATATACACACACATATATATATATACATGCACATCAGTCTTTATATATACAATGGATACAAAAAGTTTGCTTACCCCTATTAAAATGCCAGGTTTTTGTGATATAAAAAAATGAGACCACAATAAATAATTTCAAAACTTTTCCCACCTTTAATGTGAGCTATAACCTGTACAATTCAATTAAAAATCAAATCTGTTAGGGGAAAAAATATAAACAAAAATGTACAATACTCTGGTTGCATAAGTGTGCACATCCTTAAACTAATACTTTGTTGTGTGTGCACACCCTTAAAGTAATACTTTGTTGAAGCACCTTTTGATTTAATTACAACATTCACCCCCACACCCCCAGCACATTTTATATACCATCTCTGAGATCACACTACATTGGAGAAAAAGTAAGATCTGGAACTGGTAGCATACTGCCTAATTCAATGTTTCAAGGTTTGGCAGTTTTTAGTTTCAAAAAAATGTTTTGGCAGTTTGGTTTCAGCTAAATCAGTTTTAGTTCAAATAGACCCATATATATATATATATATATATATATATATATATATATATATATGTATATATATATATATATATATATATATATATATATATATATATATATATATATATATATATATATATATATATGTATATATATATATATATATATATATTGGGCGGCCACAGTGGAGGGGGCAGCCACGGTGGTGCAGTGGTTAGCATTGTCGCCTCACAGCAAGAGGTTCTCTAGTTCGATCCTCGGCTGGGGTGCCTTCTGTGTGGAGTCTGTATGTCCTCCCTGTGGTCACATGGGTTTCCTCTGGGTGCTCCGGTTTCCTCCCACATCCCAAAGACATGCTGCAGGTGGATTGGATACTCTAAATTGGCCCTAGGTGTGAGTGTGTGTGCCTTCTGTGGAAGGTTGGGCGCTGGGCTGGCAACTTGACACTGTAAAACTTCACTGCCAATCTTGAGTGGGCAGATGATCTGCTGTGGCGACCCCTAACCGGGAAAAGTCGAAAGAAGAAGAAGATATATATATCTAAGGGGGCGGCCACGGTGGTGGGGGCAGCCATGGTGGTGCAGTGGTTGAGTAGCATCCTGCCATCACCCAGAATGACACCACAGTACAAGGACAAAATGATTGACTTTAACAATTGGCTAAGCTTCTGGTGTCATTCTAAGGGAATCCAGTATCTGTCTGCATGGGATGACATGATCGACAGATGCTGCTTTGCCAGAGATGGCCTGCACCTGTCGCCCTTGGGATTCCGGATACTGGCAAAGGCTCTTGCCACCCCTATAGTGCCTTTTTTAGGCAAGGTTCAAATGACAAATTCACCACCGTAACAGGTACAAGCAAGCAAAATCTGAGGGTAATGCTACTCAATGCTAGAAGTCTAAACCTCAAAATGCACTCACTCGAGGCACTCCTTAAAATGGAGAACATTGACATCTGTGCAGTGACAGAGACCTCGTTCAAAGTTCCAGAGAGCACCCCTGCATTACCAGGCTATAATTCATACCACACCTTTCGGCCACCAAACCCAGACCGAAACACTAAAGGTGGAGGCGTGTCCATATTCATTAAGGATATCCACACCTCCAAGCTAGTTGCTCAGCATAATGCATCCGAGATTATCCAAGTTCAACTAACTCTGGGCAAAACCGTAATCCAGATTGTAGCTTGCTACAGACCCTCCACCATGCCCCAGGATTCCCACTCCTCTTTTCTTGATACACTGGAAAATATTAAGGTACAACCCAACACTCTAATAATGGATGATTTCAACTACCCTACCATTAACTGGGAAAACTACTCATGTACCAACTCTTTTGCTCAACATTTTCTGGAAATCATCAATTCCAATGCTTTGTATCAACTTATCCACACCCCCACCAGAGGCAGCAATATCCTAGATCTGGTCATCACCAACATGGGTGACCGGTGTTCCACACCAGACGTCAGCTCCTCGTTGCTCAGACCCGACCACAAGCTAATCACCCTAGACATCCACATCCCGCTCCCACCCCCCCCAATTAGGAAAACAACCGTAAAAAATTTCTCCAAAGCCAACTACACGCTTCTTAAGACAGAAGTGGCAAACTTCATGACACCCATGCAGATGGACAATAGAGGTACGACTGCTGAATCCTACACAAATGCACTTTATAAGCACTTACACGAGTGCATGGATCATGCTATCCCTAACAGAACAAATATGCTATCCTCCAAAAAAAGAAGCCAATCTGGTGGTCTTCTGCCATTAACAAACTCTACAACAGAAGAAAGAAACTGTTGCAAAAAAGAGTCAAATCCTACGATTGGAGGAACTACCTGGTCAGCCTCAGTAAGAAGCTGAGATCCCTTATAAAATCCTCCAAAGCTAGTTATGAAAACAAAATTGCCACTGATTCTAAAGACAACCACAAAGCATTCTATAGCTATGTCAAAAATCTCAATGGCAACACTCAGATCTGCTCTGAGTTACAGCACAATGACA
>NC_056741.1:1508618446-1508633446 GCF_019279795.1 Protopterus annectens
TCTTTGTTTTCTTTTTGCAAAATGTTTTGGATTTTGGCCAGTTGTTTTGTTGGTAAAGTGAATGTTTGACATGTTTTGTTTGATCTTTTGTAGGTCTTCATTTCAACATGTCAGACACTTATGATCTTATCATATATCGTTGCACACATGTGAGACAGCATGCCTCTCTCTCTACTTGTTAACAAAGAGTTGCTAACTTTTTTGATGTTACTCAGTAGTCCACTGCATTGTGGTTTAGTGGCTGAAATATTTATCTTTATGACCCAGCCATGCAGCATACAGAGTGATAAAGCCCTGTCTAAGACCTAGATGAGCTGAGCTGAAATGTCAGAACCGAAGGAAATGAAGGGTGGGACTGAACAGCTTACACTACCCCAAGCCATTCTGGGTCTATGGAATGATGGGTTAAGACTAAACTTTATATTGCATCAAAACATTCCATGACCAAAGATATCAGTTTGGAATTCTCATGCCAGGAACAGTAGCCCTCATCCACATGCGTGAGGAAGCTTGCACATCTTTGGTGGGGGGGGGGGGTGTAAGACATCCCACAGTGATGCAGATGCTCATGTCAGCCAAGATCGGCAGGGTTAGAGTGGGCTTATGGCATTAATAAGAAGGTAGGGATGCTGAAGAGGGTACAAGCCACATCTATGGCTGTAGGGGCAATGGTCTGTCCAGTTGTTTCTTACCTTTTTGCTGGTGATCCCCAGTAGAGGAGAAGAAATATTCTGAAGGTCTAAGGGAAAGGCTTGATTGTCAGTAGGCATAGATGTAAAAAAAGTATATAGGAAATTATGTATTTGTATAGTTTTTTGGGGGGAAATGTTTATAATGGAATTAAGACTTTGACTTAAATTATTAATTTTATTTAAAAGACTTTTATTCTAAGGACCAGTAGCACTATTCTTATTCCTGTGACCAAGTGACGAAACAATGACTAACAAGATTGACTATTTTCCCGTTTTTTTTAAGTATTATATATTTCTGTGTTGTAAACGGCATACAGCCTTAACTACAAAATCAATAGTTGTGTATTATCAGTTTCTGCCTTTTGAATAGTGGCCATTGACACAAACTTAAGTTGAAGATAAGACCATTTTTTTTTGCCCAGGGATGCTCGTAATAAACAGTGAGCTGTGCAACTGATTTTGTCAGTGCAGGTGCAGGCTATCTGTAATTTTAGATCATCTATTTATTTAAAGCCAGTGGAAAAGAATATACAAAATGGTTCATCCTTTAATAGGTACTGATGCTGGTATTTGCCAAAAGACCCATTTGTTGACTTAAGCAAAAGCCTGCTCTTTTGGACTCTGTACTTGAATAAAAGCTTAGACTTAAGAATATTTGTTCTGATTTTCACATTACTTCTCTTACATTTAGTGCTGCCTTAGCAATATTGTGTCTGGATGCAATGTGTGGTTACTAATATGAGTCAGGGGAAGTGCTGACATTACATAGCATTGATAATCATGGTATATACTATACTTGATAGCAAAGAAGTGGCAGTCACAGACTCCACAATGTACTTTGCCATGGACTGGCACATGGGCAGTAGGTGTGTTTAAAATAGGTGTTGCTAGCTATTCTTGAGCCTATTGCCATCCCCTGATCTGGCACACAACCCCCTCAACTTTAAGCTGAGGAGCGAAAAAAAAGAAACTTGAGCAAAAAAAAATCTTTGCAAGCAACTGCTACAGTACTTCAGTTCTGACCCCAGATGAAATACTTGCATTCATTTCTGAATGCCAGTAATGCACTGAAGACAGATCAGGATCTGCTGAGCCCACCCTCTAACCAGGGCCAGTCTTAGGTCAACTGGTGCCCTAGGCAAATGGCTCTATGGTGCCCCCATCCTGGTCTACCTACACTAAATAAATACTGGAAAAGTGCCCAGCCTAGAGTGGCACCCTAGTTGGCCTACGGCTAAGGCTGGGTATGCCCCTAACACCTTGCACTCAGGGCAGCTGCCCCCTTTGTCCTACGCTAGCCGTGCCTGGGATGTTTTAGTCTTTAATGTCCTACCTTTTTGCAAAGAATAGGGAGGAGGTGAGTAGAATTTTGCTCAGCTCATACCATTCCCTGGTGCTTTGCACCAAAGGAAAAAGCACAGTAACTCTACTTAGTTGTCATTTCTTACTGCTGGCCCACAAATACAACTTACAACTTTGTGGTCAAGTTTCAGTAAATGTAGGGTATTCAGTTTGCAAGATAAGCTGGTATCTCCCTATATCTCCATTACTGTGCACCTCAGGCAATGAATGTTCATGTGTAGAACTTCCAGCTCTAAGTGCAACATCTAACTGTACTTGACAAAGTGTTGCTTGATCGAAAAAAGTTGGTTTCATCATTGAACAACTTGTTCAGATACTTTATCTTCAGTTTCCCTGCATTGAGTGTCCTAGTCATTGATTGTGCCAAGTTGACAGATGCCAGTTAGTTGAGCACTATCATGGGAGGTTGTCTGTGGAGAGAATAAACTGTCCCCTTTTCTCTATGAAATTGTGATCTCAGAATTAGTCTATTTTTAAGTAACAGGGATATGGAGGATGCTTCCTCCTCATGGAGATGAGGGGGGACTTACCCCCTTACAGAAATGTGTTTTACAGTCATGTTGCTTTTTCATGTTCTGCTTTGTTTATAATTACATGAATGTTACATTACTACAATCATACCATTATTTTTATAATTTCTAAATGTACACACCCTAAATGCTTGCAAAAAGTAAACATATCACACAATATATACATTTTTAAAGTTAGTTGTTATAGCTGATACAGTTTTCATATTACAGTATATGTATAGCAGTATTTAGTATTTCTATATCTCTGCAGGCCAAGAAATATGAGAGTGACAATTTGTCTTAAGGAGATATGGTAAATGTGAACATCTGTCTAACATCAGAATCCCTATGATTCTTCTTGCAATTCACTGCATGTACTAGGTGCCAGACTCTCTTGGTCTCTCTCTCCCTCTCTCTCTCTCTCATTCCCCTGATAGAGCTTCATTATATTAACAAGTATTTGTCTATGTTTGCCCTCTACCTAATAACTCTACCAAATTGACATCACTTACCTTTTTCACATCAGTAAATGGTCCCTCCAGTACTGTATGCAACGTGTGTTGATGAATGGGACTAAAAACTGCTACCCTATGTCTAACTGTATGCTCACAGCCTTTCATTGTCCTATCACAGAAAGCTTTTGGTTGCTGCTGTGCTTGTGCTAGGTGCTCCTGTATTAACTCCATGAGCTCCCTAACTTATTCCTGAAAAGCAGCATTAACCCCCCCACAGACTCCTTATGGTATTCACACACACCCTCCCACTCCATCACTTTTTTGGTTGCAGTTTTGTTTTACACTTACTTGGTTAGTTCTTCCTTTAGTGAGCTTGATGCTGAAGATTACCATGTACTCCACAACTGACCCTTTATGGCAGTTACATCACCATCCCACTCATCACATTTTGTGTTGTATACTTGATTTAAATTCACTTTCAATGGTGTTTAAGAGCCGTTATGAACCACACTCACCCCATTATGTTTCTTAATCCTGTTGTCCAGTTTTATCCTGCTGGTCAGGATCCGTAGCCCCCCTGCTGACTGATGATGTGGGTTTTGCAGGAAGTGAGTCATTCAGAGAGCCAGCATAGCTGCCCTGGGTGGTGGTGGTTATATTTTTGTGTCCCTACCACCTTAAATGCCAACATAGCTTTCAGTAGGCTGTGCTTACCATGAGGATTAGATTTTGGGATTACCATTGCCCTGGGTCTTTGGACAGCAATGCCTGCTTCAGCTTCAAGTTTCCAGTTGGACACAAGCCAGTAGCTGCTTCCTAAGCTCCAGTCTTTGCACAAACCTAAAAGCAGACAACCTTCACTGACACAACACCCAACCCACTCCAAAAGAGATGCAAGCAAGTAAAGCCTCATCATCCCTGTCATCTACCTTCCAATGAGCAGCTTAGCCACTAACTGAACCTGGGTCACCTACATTCTAGTCAGCACTTTATCCCTCCACATCAACACAGCTGACCAACTCATCAAAAATGAAGTCTAGTACCCCCAGTATCCCCTGACCATACTGTCACTCAAATGGAGAAAAGCCCATGGATTCTTGGGGCACCTCCTTCTAAGCAAATAAACAATGGGAAGTCACTTGTACAACTCTCATTTAAACAAATCTGCAAATTCTGTCAGTTTGGTCTTAAGAGCAGAGTTGAACATCATCAAACCATTTGTTTAAGGATGGTAGGATGTGTTTTTTAACTGCTCTACCCAGCAGTGATTTCTCAAGCAAGTCATCAGGTCTAAAATTAAGTCAGACTTATTGTCTTTTAGTATTCCCAAGGAAAACCCACCCTGATGTGCCATTAGGCTCAGCAGAGGATAAAGTAATCTCCTTAGGGTTTGTAGTTGCAGCACAATCTGCTACCAGCCAAATATAGTTCATGACAGGTGCTGCTTGGGTCAATGAAAGGTCCCATAATATCATGGCTATGTATTAAAATTGTTCCTTAGTATTTGAAAGTAGTATCATAGCAGCTGTGGGTTTGTCTCCTGCTTTACCATCATTTTTGCCCTGCTAATATCATACCTTTCCACCTGTTAGAGCAATAAATCTGGACAAAGCAAAATCTAATGGGAGGACAAAAGCCATAAATCAGGGACAGGTTTTAATTATTGCTCTTACAATTTTTGAAAGTTGCTAGAATAACAGATTTTGTTTTTGCATAACTTTTCTGAAGGATATAAGGTCTGAAACTCAATTGTCTGTCATTATTTAGTGACTTCAATCCCCCATGATTTGCTTGAAAACCATAAATTGTATGAGGAACAGATCAAAGATATGAGGCAAAATCTGGACATTCTGTGGAAATCTGGACAGTTGAAAAGTATGTAATATGTAGTACCCTGTTTTGTCTTTTATGCAATGCCTGATCAGAAACATTTTTTCATAAGCTTCCTTCTTCCATGCTTCCTTCTTTTATGATTTCCATCCAAATATCCTAAAAAAGAAATATTGTATACTATGACCAGAAGTGCCCAATGCAGGCCCTTGGAACTACCAACTGCTGTAGTAATAACCTCTTGCCTTGCTTCTGGAGTCCATTATTCATACAGTATCTCCTTACTCCATTAAATAGAATCTATCTCCCATTCAGAATCAGGAGCCTCATTGGCTACCTCCCTCAAGTCATGCAAGGTGGGATCAAAGATTTGTAACTACCTCGGCTCTCTGTAATCGTTTCTACTTCCACTAATAGGAGTCTAGTATTTTTGACAACTCTGTCTCAAGTTAAGGCATACTGCTACCAAAAAAAGTCTTCTCGTAGATGAACTCCTTTCAAAGTCCAGCACCTTTCAACAGGTGTGATTCAGATTCAAGCTTCCTTCTATATCTTAATTCTTCCCTCAAAGTAGCCATATCATCAGACTCTGAAGTATGGACTTTAGCTGGGTCTTCCCTGCAACATTCTCCACATGCTTGTCTCTATGCCTGTCTGTGTATAACTACATGCATACAAGGTGCTGAGTCATCAAAGTCATTACCTGTTAGAGCATCAGCTGTAATATTATTAAACACTGACTCTTGCTTGACTCCTTTCCCCCTTCCCAGTCCAAATGAACCCTTGGCAGTGGCATATGAAAAGGTGTCTCTCACATTACTGTAACTGGATTGAGCTGCCTGAGCTAGCATCCTTGCTAATAACTGTAGGATTAACAACAGCCAGGTCTGATGCTGCATTCCTCTTTTCAATGGTTTCTTTGTCCTTCACCAGGATAGAATGCAACCCTTGTGATAATCTGGGCTGCTGTAGTTTCAAGACTATCCAACACGTCTGTGTTGCTACAGGACCCATACAAGGCATTTGTTCCTCACTTTGTTGTTGCTGACATTTGAAACATGTATTTTATTTATTTTTTATTTATTTTTTGTTGACTGGGTAAGAATACTGATCCCACTGGACTATTTTTAGCATCAGCACAGGAACCATTTAGTAACACTGGAAACATTTTACTCCAAGACTTGATATGTACTTGAGTTACTGCTTTTCCCCTTTTGCCTGTGCAGCCTGCTGTGAGGAATGACAGCCCACATTTATTTATTTATTTGTTTGTTTATTTATTTATTTTTATTTTACATTCGTTTACCAGGATGGTCCGACTGGGTGCAAGCCCATTTTCAGAGGAGGCCTGGGGAGAAAAGCTCCATTGGTCAGATACATAGATTACAATGTCATAAAGTTCCAAAGTTACAAGAGGTTCACAATTATACAAGCAGGGTGAAACATACATAACCATTTAGTATAGAATTTTTATTAATTAAATACCAGGTATTGTGTTCAGGGGAGTAGATTTACATACATATAATAGAGAACAGCCTATGATATAATGTTAGGATTTGATCCAAATCTACAGAGATCAGGTAAGTAGTTAAGAGGGTTAGATTAGAGGTGGAGCAAGGTTAGCAGGGAGGAGGGGAATGAGATGGGGGAGAATAAAGATGGGTACAGATAGACAGGGTTGATAGGAGAATGCTCTCTTATACCTGTATGCAATGCTAGTTTTGGCTTCTTATTCCCTGATAACAATATGCTATGCTAGTTACCCCATTCTTATTCCTTTATACCCATATGCAATGCTAGTTAGCCCTTCTTATTCCTTTATACCCATATGCAATGCTAGTTACCCCTTCTTAGTCCCTTATACCCATATGCAATGATAGTTACCCTTTCTTATTCCTTTAAAGGTTCATAGGTAGGTACTAGGCTATTGGCCCTAGGGCCTATATAAGCCTAGCCAAAAATGTACCCTGACTTTCGCCACCCAAGAAAATTATTTTCCTGTCCCCTGTCGAGCAGAGCCACAGAGGTGATCTCTGGGGTGAATTTCCTATTTCCCATCCAATCATCAAGATTTTTCTTGAAGAGTGCTAATGAGGAGCTTTGTTTGATATAGATAGGTAGTTTGTTCCAGAGTATGGGAAGTCTCTGAGATAGGAATCTATCTCTCCAGCATGTTCTGTTTACTGTGGTGACGAGGTTTAGGTCCCTAGAGCATGTAGCTCAGAGGGATAGGGATTTCTTTAAGTGGAGCATGTCCAACAGCCCTGGGTTTGACATAGCTTTGTATGTTAAGCAGAGAACACCCCTGAGTAGGTGATATGCGACAGAGTAAAGCTGAAGTTTTTTGAGACGGTCTGCGTAGGGCATCTGTTTGAGGCCAGTAATCCTCTTTGTGAGGTATTTCTGCGGCCTTTCCAGTTGTTGTAGATGTCTGATCAGGTACATACCAAAAGGGGTGTTGTACTCTATAATGGGTCTAATGAGTGACAAGTAGAGGGAAACAATGACCCTTTTTTTCCTGGATGAGAAGCCTTTTGTGATGAGGTGTGCCACGTAGAAGGATTTCTTGACTACTGGGGTGATGTGATTATCAAAGGAGGGACTACTGTCCACCTGTGTCCCAAGGTCTCTTATCACACTTTCAGTGTTAAGTAGACTACCACCTATGTGGTAGTTCATGGGTACAGAGTTTTTACCAAAGGGGATGACAATGCACTTTTTGCCATTGAGCTTGAGGCCATGGCTTTGACACCAGGCATCTGTCTCAATGAGGCCCTTTTGTAGGACATCCACATCATTAGGAGTTTCAATTATGGCTCCTAGTTTGCAGTCATCTGCGAACTTCATTAGCCAAAGACCTTCTGTGTTAGCCTGTACTTCAGAGAAGTAGATATCAACCAGGAGAGAACCCAGGACTGAGCCCTGTGGTACTCCACTTGTCACTTGTCTGAAGTCGGATATGGAGTCTGCTACTTTCATAGTGTGGGTTCTGTCAGTGAGCCAGTTGGCAACCCATCTTGTGAAATAGGGATTTATACCTAGTTTAGTGAGTTTATCTATAATTCCAGAGTGGGGGATGGTGTCAAAAGCCTTGGTGAGATCTAGATAGGCTGTGTGAACCACCTTACCCTCGTCTACGGCTTTGGTGACTGCTTCAAAGAAGTCTGTCAGGTTTAGGAGACATCATTTGCCTTTTACAAACCCGAACTGGGAGGGGTCCACAGTTTGGAGATTACCAATGTCTTTGTTTATACCATGATGATACGTTCCATGGCTTTACAGACCAGGCTCATTAGGCTAATAAGGCGGTAGTTCCCGGGGTCCATGGTGGCTCCCCCTTTGTGGAGTGGGATAACCATTGCTGTGCACCATTCAGTGGGCACAAAGCTTGAGGTGAGGCTATGATTGAACATGGTGCTTAGGTGGGGTGCCAGTTCATTCTGTAGTTCATGTAAAATGCAGCCTGGGATGTTGTCAGGTCCCATGGATGCTGTGTTCATGGCTTTGGAGAGTGTGTTTTTTACCTGTGCAGCCGTGATTACAGGAACTTTGCATTCTTCCAGTATAGAGATGGGCCCTTTAGGAGGTGAGAGGGGGATAATGTTAGCACTGCCAGGATGTTGGCAATATCAGTTGGCTCTGTATATTTAGTGCCATTGTGCTGTAACTCAGAGCAGATCTGAGTGTTGCCATTGAGATTCTTGACATAACTATAGAATGCTTTGTGGTTGTCTTTAGAATCAGTGGTGATTTTGTTTTCATAACTAGCTTTGGAGGATTTTATGAGGGATCTCAGCTTCTTACTGAGGCTGACCAGGGAGTTCCTCCAATCATGGGATTTTACTTTTTTTTGCAACAGTTTCTTTCTTCTGTTGTAGAGTTTGTTTATGGCAGGGGACCAGCAGATTGGCTTCCTTGTTTTGGAGGATAGCATCTTGGTTCTGTTAGGGATAGCATGATCCATGCACTCATGTAAGTGCTTATAAAGTGCATTTGTGTAGGATTCAGCAGTTGTACCTCTATTGTCCGTCTGCATGGGTGTCATGAAATTTCCACCTTCTGTCTTAAGAAGCGTAAAGTTGGCTTTGGAGAATTTTTTTTACGGTGGTTTCCCTAATTGGGGGTGGGGGCGAGATGTGGTTGTTTAGGGTGATTAGCATGTGGTCAGATCTGACCAATGAGGAACTGACCTCTGGTGTGGATCACCAATCACCCATGTTGGTAATGACCAGGTCTAGGATATTGCTGCCCCTGGTGAGGGTGTGGATAAGTTGATCCAAGGCATTGGAATTTATGAATTGAAGAACACGTTTTGCAAAAGAATTGGTACATGAGTAGTTTTCCCAGTTAATGGTGGGGTATTTGAAATTGCCCATTATTAGGGAGTTGAGTTGTACCCTAATATTTTCCAGTGTATCAAGAAATAAGGAGTGGGAATCCTGAAGCATGGTGGAGGATCTGTAGCAAGTTACAATTTGGATTGCGGTCTTGCCCAGAGTTAGTTACACTTGCATAATCTCGGATGCATTATGCTGAGCAACTAGCCGGGAGGTGTGGATATCCTTAATGAATATGGACACGCCTCTGCTTTAGTGTTTCAGTCCAGGTTAGGTGGCCAAAAGGTGTGGTATGAATTATAGCCTGGTAATGCAGGAGTGCTCTCGGGAGCCATATGCAATGCTAGTTATCCCTTCTTATTCCCTTATACCTATATGCAATGCTAGTTACCCCTTCCTAAGAGATAGTACCTTGTTGTGTAGCTAAAAGTCACACTTTTTCCATGTCTTCAACAATATTACCCAGCAGATCTGTGAACTAAATTCCCATATCACCCAACAAAGTATTGAGTGCTTGCTTTTTTATCATAACATTTGTCACCATTTTATAGACAGTATCTTCTCTTTCACTAACACAACTATGGAATTAAGTGCTTAGTTATACAAAGAATTCACTAACACTGTCCTTAGTCTTTCTTCTGTGTTCTCTAAGATTTTCCTGTGAGAGTCAAGTTTAAGTTTAAATACTTCAAATAAACTATGTTTAACTTTATCATCATTAAAACAGCCTGTATCAGAGTAGTTAAAAAGTTCACTGTTTGCTCCTGGACAGTTTAGTGCTAATTAAACACCCTTTCAAATGTCAGAGTAAAACTATTAAGGTCATCCGACTCTTCAAATTTAGAAAACTATTTAGCACTGACCTTAGCCTATAAGGTTCTGCTTTCACCCCTTTTACTCAAATGCATTTGAATAAAGGCCAGCATTTCCTTCTTATGCTGAGATTCCTCCTCTCTTTTCTCACCCTCCTCCTTTCTGGTCTCACTCACTTTACACTTCAAGCTGTTACATTCTCTCAGCTGTTTCAAGACATCTTGTTTCCATGTCTAACTCCATTTTTTTCACTCCAAGAGAGAGAGAATTTGAGATCATCTAGGGACAGACTAAATTCCATTTGTGTATGCTATGCACTCATACTCACTAGCAGGCTGTTTCCATTTTCAGTGACCTCAGTCTTAGCTCTTCCTCTCAGTCTCTTAATTTGTTTGTGTCTTTCGGCTTTTCCCAGTTAGGGGTCGCCACAGCGGTACTCCGGTCCGCTAATGATTGGCAGTAGATTTTTACGTGCCGAGTTGCCAGCCCTGATGCACAACCTTCAACGAAAGTACGCCCATTCACACATGTCTCCACATAGAAGATGCTCTAGCTGAGAATCGTACAGGACAACATCTTACTGTGCAAAGCTGAAAATAATTGGGGGCAAAGACTCCAAAGTAGGAACTTAATTAAATATTGTTCATATAAACTTAGAAAGTTGCTATAATAACAGGATTTGTGTTAGCACACATTTTCTGAAGGATAGCTATGTCATTATCTAGTGACTTTAATCCTCAGTGATTTGCCAGAAAAAAAAAAAGTTTTATGAGGAACCCACCAAAAATATATGGCAAAAATCTGGACAGTTGAGAGGTATGAAGGTAGCTATTATGAATTCCTTGGTCATGCCATCACTGGATATTCCCTTTGTTTTGCACTCTTCAGTCAGCTGTGACAATGGCACTTTTTAATACTCAATAGAGCTCATTTTTGTCTCTTAATTGCTTTGACTTAAAAATAAAAATAACTGCTGTGCAAGGTATTCAGCTGAATATTTATTTTGCTGCAAGTATGGAGACAGTTTCTGGTAAACTATTTTGCAGGCTACAGAAGTACAATATACTATATTCTCACCAATGCCACAAAACATATGTGGAGAATGGATGTATAACTCCTACCAATTGACTCCAAATGATATGTGATGCGCAGTGATATGTTCACTGAAGCCATTCTGCTGTAAGCCAAAATTTGAGCTAATGAGAGATTGTGTCACTGTGATATAGTATTACAGTTCTTTCTCATAAAACTATTCCCATATTTGGATGGTTCTTTCCATGTGTCCATTGCATTACAAACTGTCTGGACTGGTTGTTACATTTCTGAATTCTAATCCATATATAAATCTTCTGATTCTGTCCTTTTATGACCAGATTGTGCATCCCTTTTCTTCAGAATGTAACTTTAATGCACTATCACATTTGCTGTGTTTTTAGCTTGATTATTTTAGGGGACATGAGGGCAGCCTCGGTGGTGCAGCAGTTAGCATTTTTGCCTCACAGCAAGAGGTTCTCTGGTTTGAGTCTCGGCTGGGGTGCCTTCTGTGCAAAGTCTGCATGTCCTCCCTGTGGTCGCGTGGGTTTCCTCCCATATCCTAAAGACATGCTGTAGGTGGATTGGACACTATAAATTGGCCCTAGGTCTGAGTGTGTGCATGTGTGTGCCTTCTGTGGAAGGTTGGGCACTGGGCTGGCAACTCGACACTGTAAAACTCCACTGCCGATCATTAGCGGACAGGTGATCTGCTGTGGCAACCCCTAACCGGGGAAAGCCGAAAGAAGAATATTTTAGGGGACATGAAATTATGACCCATCCAGTCTACACATAAAAGGTATATAGACCAAATAAGCACCTGCTTGACTTCATGGATGTCCTCATACTGGGTATACTATCATCTCTTCCTTGGAAGTGTTGTTATGGTATGCACTGAAGATAGCACAGGTCTTTAGGACTTGCTCTGAATCAGCATTCCTGGATAAAGCATTTTATCTCTTACTCTTTTTTTTTTTTTTTGTGCATCAGTATCAATATATGTGATCCATGTATCTTTTCTAACATTTCTCTTCAGTCAGTTGAGAGCTGTTATTCTGTCAGATTTATGCATTAAACCTTGGGCATTACTTATTTCTTACTTATAAGAAAAATTAGACTTAGGGTAACTGCATGCCTGAGTCTATGTTAGTATGACTCTGACTTTTTTCTCTTGAGTTTTTCTTCTGGCTTTGGTAACTGCAGAACTATCTAATGCATATCTAGGTCTTGTAGCAGCTTGGCATGCATCTCTGAAAGATATGCTCTGTTAATAAACCTGCTACGTGGAGCTTATTTGCTGTTTTGTATTCTACTTCCATTTTTGACATCTCTAGATAGGTGATATACTCTGCAATCTTAGTGGCACCTTACACAAAACTTTCTGAATATGCCTGGTGAAGATATGTGGACAGATTTCATCTAAATGTTTTTACCATAGACATTCTAATTTCTAACATATATGTGCTATTGTTCATAGTTCTTTTTCTGTCTGGGCATATTTCTTATTCATGTCAAAGTATTAGCCAATAGGCAACTGGTGTGTTCTCTTGTTAGATCACAGCTCCTATAGTATGCTGACTGGCATCTACTTGCAACTGAAGTGTCTTATTTATGTCATGGTAAGTTTAATCTTGTTGCATTTGTAACTAGTTTCTTGAACATTTTAAAACTCTTTTCCTCTTTCCCAGGTTCTGTCTTCTAACAGCTTTCTGTTTTCAGAAATACAAGGTACAATGGCCTAACTAGAGTGATATACATGTTGTGTGGTGTACAGTTTATCCAGAGAGAGCGAGATACCATATGGAGATTAGACCAAGTATGATTTGTCTGAATGCTCTTTATCCAACATCCTGACATCTCACGTGTGCGCGCGTGAGAGCACACACAAACACACACACAAACACACAAAACTCTCTTTGCAAAGTCATCCATCTTCAAAACTTTAAAAGTCTTGAGGCAAAATATTATGCTATATACATTTGTCTTGTTTAAATTCATCCTTTTGTACATTGATTCTCAGTATTTCATTCAAGCATTTCTGGCATGCATTCTTGTCTTCAATGTATCAAGTCTTTTCACTTGACTAGCACTAGCAAACACCTTATTTTTCATATTTCTTTTCAGTAATATGCATATTCTTTTGAACACACTGCTTTGCTTATACAGAACTTGCAGTGTCCTTTTTCTAGCATACAGCTCCTGCAAGTTTTATTAAATTCATAACAAAGCTTTTTTTCATACATATAGCCATTTCTTCTGCTTGAATCAAGAATTGAAACTGCTCAAACATTTGTCTGCACTGCATTTTGAATCCTCGCATGGTTGTCTATTTCATATTCTTTACTTTTACAGTGCGCCCTGTTTCTATTTCTAATTTTGCCTTATTGCTTTATTCACAGGGTAACACAGTGATGCAGTGAGTAATAGTGTTGCCTCTAATCAAGTGAATCTCTGGTTCTAGTCTTGTTTGTGGTATCTTTTGTGCAGAGCCTGCATATCCTCCCTGGGTTTATGTGGGTTTTCTACAGGTACTCTAGTTCCCTTCCATGTTCCAAGACATGCAGTAGATGGATTGGCAGCCCTAAATTTTCTGTAGTTGTGCATGCAATGTATGTGAGATATGGGAGATTCAGGTCCATTCTTTATTTGCCTAATAAACTCTGTACATAGTTGCAGCTGTTCATAGAGTTGCATAGTACTCATGTTTTATGTTACAAAAATATGTGTGTATGGGTGTCTGTATACATAGATATATGTGTGTGAGTGTGGTGTGAGTGTGTGTGTGCGTGTGTGTGTGTGTGTGTTTGTGTGTGTGTGTGTGTGTGTGTGTGTGTGTGTGTGTGTGTGTGTGTGTGTGTGTGTGTGTGTGTGTGTGTATGTGTATACATATATATATATATATATATATATATATATATATATATATATATATATATTTCTCAGTTATTGTATACTATTAACTTCACTTGTGCACATATCCACAGTACTGATGTAATCCAGTCTGTTTCTCTTAACAGCCTGCCCTATGTTTCATTATTTCTTATACTACAAATTATTCTATCTCATGATTATAGTGAATCACATAACTCACCAAATTAATTATATTTGACTCTGTTCTTCAGTTCAGTAATATAAACATATGTAGTTTGACTAGGACCTTGTAATTTTGTAAAGAAAAAATATGTAATAAAAGGCATGTTCTTTTTGACTCACTATAATTATCAAATTTCCATCTCATGGGGGCATGGCCAAGATGGTGAGCAGTTAGCATCATAAACAATTTTGCTCTGCTTTTCAGTTATTCTGATAGGAATATTAAGTTTTAGTGCTAAGAAACTTTATATATGAGTAATTTTATTAATCAAGAACTAGTTCAGTATTAGTTTTAAGAAGTAAAATCAAGCTTTTGTGATTTTCCTAAGTTTTAATCCTGTCAGATGTTTTCTAGTCAGATCCTGTCATGAGCAACTCTAAAGCTTCTTCTCACAAATGTATGATGAAGAACGAACTACAATCCATTCTTATAAATATTCAAGGTCTTTCAGTTAAAATGGATAAGCTTGAGAGCAAAATGGATAATATAAAACAGGATTGCAATAAACAACTAGAGTTGCTAAATGAAGTTATTAAAGCAATTAGTTAAAATCTAATCTATAGAAGAAACAGTAAATGACTTGTATGGAAGGCTAACTAAAAATGAAAATCATATGAAATTTATCTTAAAGCAGAACACTTTACTTCTGGAAAAAATAGAAGACCTGGAAAGAAGACATAGGATGAATAATATCAGAATATATTGTGTGCCAGAGAAAGGAGAAGGTAACAACATGGCACAATTTCTAAATAACTGGTTACCAAAAACCTTAAATCTGCCTGAATTACTTTCTTTCAGCATGTAGTGAGCCCATAGGTCTCTCTCAAATATTTCTTCAATAAACAATCCATCCACACTAAGATCTATAATTGTTAA
>NC_056741.1:1508638446-1508688446 GCF_019279795.1 Protopterus annectens
AGCTTAAGGGATAAAGTAATTATTGCTTCAGAGGACCTTGATCTTTAAAATGTAAGTATACAACCATTTGCTGTGTCCTTCAACATGTAGCACGTTATTTGAAAACAACTTGATCAGACTGATTAGCTAACAGAATGCTTAGGCTTTAAATGGGTGGGTCTGCTCAAATGGTTGTTAATGACAAAAGGGTAAAAGTGATGTTTTGTTTTCTCAATGTTTATATGCATATAATATTTAGAAGTCCATACTGGATTACAATTTCCACTGCTGGGCTGTAAGGGATGGCCAACTTTTATAAATATTTTCCCAGGCTTTGTATCATGACCACATCCAGTGAAAAAAATTGGTTCCATGAGGGCTCGATCTAATATTGTAAGTGTTAACACCTCAAAGGACTCTGGGTTTCTGATCTCCCATTTCCTGCTTCTGGTTTCTAACAAAAGAAAAAGGGGAAAATAAGGGAAGAAAAGGAAAGGGGAAGAAAGGAAAGAAAAAAAAAGAAAGGGGTCAAACTGTAATGCATTTAAACATATCACTCTTCTGTGTACCCCTCAATGTACTTTTAATTTCTAGTTTTGAATTGTACAGACTGCTGCCTGTGCATTGAAATAGAATGATTTTTTTTTTGGCTGTTAAGAGTTGTCTCACATTGGGAAAGAGGGTGAGGTTGGGTATTTCTTCTCCTTAAGAGGATCTGTTGACTAGGTTTTCACATTGAGCTAATTGAAGGAAGGACACTGAGGAAACTCAGAGCTATAATGTATATCATTAAGTATCCTGTTTTTTGTTTATTTTGTTCTTTATTTCTTTGTTATTTATAGGACTTTGTGTACTGTGTATTTTTCTAGCTAGTTTCACTGTGTGTGAGGTATTAACTGGAAATTGTCCACTTTTATTAAGCATCTGTTGGGTTGTTTGTTTCTGATAACTTGTTGCAGTTAAACTCTTTTTTCTAGAGGCTGCTTTAGCTGTTTAAAACTTTCATTTAAAGGGTCACTGCTGCTTTTCAGCTGCGAGAAACATTTCTGCAGTTTGTTCTAAGTAGTGGGGATATTTGTAGCATTTCCATATTCAGGCTTGTATTTGGGCCTAGTGTTTGTGGAGGCTGTGTGTCTGAACACATATTCAGGGACATCTTGGTTTAGCCAAAGCCATCAGGCATTTCAGTGAGAGAGAATTGTTTGAGGTCATTGGCTAACTGAGGTCACCTGGACTACAGCTTAGACTAAGCACCTTATTGGTTCTTTTGAGATTTCTTTCTTAAAAGCTGTCTCAGGTTTCAACCTCCTGTTACCTAAGAAGTTCAGTTGTGAAAAAAAAAAAAAAAAAAAAATTTTATCTGCTTTTTACTGTATTTGTGTTTCTTCCTACTTTATTTTGCTTTTGCGTCATCTTAAAAGTACTCAATTGTATTTATTACTGCTTGGTGTAACTTATTTTAAGCCTTTTAATTTAAGCACTTGGGCTTCAGACCAGTTGTTTTACATTAAGAAGGTTTGTGGTCTGCACTGTAGTGGCAGAACAGGTAGCTTACATCCATCTAAGTTGGGAACTGCTGATTGAGGGCTCAGTGTCTGTTATTCTAAAAGTGTATTAATTCTGGTTTAAGCACTTGGGCTTCAGGCCAGTTATTTTACATTAAGAGGGTTTGTGGTCTGCACTCTTGTGGGAGGAGAGGCTGGACTCTGCCCTTCTGAGCTGGGAATTTCTGGTTAAAGGCTTATAGTGCCTGCATATTTGAACTGCTTCTTACTGAAATTGGTACACCTTGTTTGCTGTAGCATAGACTAGATCCAGGCCTGCTGAATCTAGCTTTGTTTGTATAACTTGAGCTCTAATCCAGGCATTCTTTAAAGTATTCAATTGTATTTACTACTGCTTGGTAGTAACTTGATTAAAGTGTAGCTATCATTCTAAGTCTTTTGGATTAAGCACTTGGGCTTCAGACCAGTTGTTTTACATTAGGAAGGTTTGTGGCCTGCACTGTGGTGGCAGGACAGGTAGCTTACATCCTTCTAAGTTGGGAACTGCTGATTGAGGGCTCAGTGTCTGTTATTCTAAAAGTGTATTAGTTCTGGTTTAAGCACTTGGGCTTCAGGCCAGTTATTTTACATTAAGAAGGTTCGTGGTTTGCACTCTTGTGGTAGGAGAGGCTGGACTCTGCCCTTCTGAGCTGGGAATTTCTGGTTAAAGGCTTATAGTGCCTGCATATTTGAACTGTTTCTTACTGAAATTGGTACACCTTGTTTGCTGTAGCATAGACTAGATCCAGGCCTGCTGAATCTAGCTTTGTTTATATGCTTGTTGTTTGTTTGCTTGTTATTTCCCTGAAATGCTAATTCCACCTAAAACTCGGCTTTTCAGCGCTTCTGTGAATCCCTAGTGATATCTGCATTGCTCACTGTACTTATTTCCTTGTTTCACTTGAAAGAAAGTTACTGTTTGTCGTTTTTGCATTTAAGTTACCTGTAACACATTGCATTTAAGTTACCTGGCACTTGCTCACTAAAGCAATTATATAAGTCAGCACTAAAAAATTAAAAGCACTACACCCTCACAAACTCCCCTTGAGTACCTTGTTCCCCATTGGCCCTTTTTTTCAGTTATAAAGGAATTCCCAATACTATTCTAGCATGTCCAAAGGTCAGTTGTCAATCTCCTCTCCGGTCCAGCTGGTGAATCTGGGAATCTTGAGGCAATGTTACAACTGCCTCATGGAAACAGACAACCCTCTCCTCCTCCCAACAAATTCCAACACATGTGAGAGATGCAACCATATAGCCAAACTGGAGGCTAAGCTCTCTCAACTCAGTACTGGCGTAACCAGCCAGGAGGAGAAGGAAACCACACTCACTACAATTCCAGTCTCACATAGACCTATCATGACAGCAAACCAAACACATAAACACACAAAAACATACTCGGAGGCTCTAAATAAAAATCTGCCTAAGCAGCAGAGACCTCCAAAGCAGACACCCAAGCAACTGCTACCCCAAAACAAAACACGTGCAACACATAGCTCACAAAGTCAGTGTGCCGAACAGTCACAGCCCTTAAGGCTAAACAACACACCTGATACACTTGTAATAGGTGACTCTATCGTCAGGCACACTGACGTCCCACTCACCAGGCTGAACAAGGAGAAGGTCACGGTGAGCTGCCTGTCGGGTGCTAGGATCTGCCACATAACACAAGCACTCAGGTCACTCCAAGGCAAGTACAAATATGACTCAGTCATTGTCCATGCTGGTGTGAATGACCTGAGATGTACCTCCCTGGACTACATGAAAAGAGACATAAAGGAGCTCTCTGAGCATGTAGCCCAAGCCGGTATGACCCTGACCTTGAGTAACATCTTACCCACACCAAGAATGATGCCACAATATGAAGACAAGATGATCAATTTCAGCAATTGGCTTAAGTATTGGTGTCATTCAAAGGGGATCCAATGCCTGTCAGCTTGGGATGACATGCTCGACAAGCCATGATGCTTTGCTAGGGACAGCTTTCACCTGTCATCCCTGGGCTTTCGGATATTGGCAAAGGCTCTTGCTACCCCCATAGTGCCTTTTTTAGGCAAGGCTCAAAAGACAAACCCACCTCCATAGGTATCACAAGGGATAAGAAACTAAGAGTAATGCTACTCAACACCAGAAGTCTAAATCTCAAGATGCACGCACTCAAAACTCTCCTTAGCATGGAGAACATCGATATCTGTGTAGTAACAGAAACCTGGTTCAAGGCTCCCGAGAGCACCCCAGCACTACCAGGTTATACTTCATGCCATGCTTTTCGGCCCCAAAACTTGGACCGAACCACAAAAGGAGGTGTAGTATCAATATTCATCAAAGATACCCACGCCTCCAGGTTGGAGGCACAGCACAAAGCATCAGAGACTATCCATGTGCAGCTAACAGAGGGTAAAACTGCCTTCCAGTTTATAGCCTGCTACAGACCACCCTCCCAAACCAAGGAACCCCACTCGGCCTTCCTGAGAACACTGGAAAATATGAAGGTCTCTCCAAACACCATTATATTGGGTGACTTCAACTACTCAAACATAGACTGGGAGCATTACTCTAGCTCCAACACCCTAGCCCAAAGGTTCCTAGAATTTATAAACTCAAATGCTATGGAACAACTTGTTACCACTCCCACAAGAGGGGAAAACATACTGGACCTGATCATCACCAACATGGGGACTCTATGCTCCAGACCAGAAGTGTATCCCTCACTGGTAAGATCAGACCATAAACTAATCTCACTGGATATTCACATCCCGACCCCACCCCCTGCCCAGAAATCACAGTGAAAAACTTCTCTAAAGCAAATTTCACACTCCTCAAAACTGAGGTGGAATCCTTCAAAGCCCCCGGGCCTGTGGAAAATACAGCCCAGACCGCAGAATCCTTTATAAACGCATTCTATGAACACCTTCAGGAATGCATGGATCATGCAATCCCAAATAAAACCAAGACCCAATCCTCCAAAGGCAGACGTCCTGTCTGATGGACCCCAGCCATAAACAAACTATACAATAGAAGGAGGAAGCTACTACATGATAGAGCAAAATCCCAAAAAGGGAAGGCATCTCTGATTAGTATTAGCAAAAAACTACGGGCACTCATAAAATCGTCTAAGGCCAGCTTCGAGAGAAAAATTGCACAGGACACTAAGGATAATCACAAGGCTTTCTTCAGTTATGTTAGGAACCTGGGTGGGAATTCCCAGATATGCTCAGAATTACTCCAAAATGACAAAAAATACACCAAACCCACAGACATTGCCAACATCTTAGCTGACAGGTTCAGTGCAAACTTCTCCCCCCCTCCCCACCTAAAGGGCAAATATCTATCCCAGCAGAGTGCTGCCCCCCTGACATCTCAGATGCTCAGGTAAGAGCCGCCCTCTCCAAAGCAAAAAACACAGCATCGATGGGACCAGACGGTGTCCTGGGCTGCATCCTACATGAACTCCAAGAAGAGCTAAACCCAAACATAAAACTACTGTTCAGTCTCAGCCTTACTACAGGATATGTACCCAAAGAGTGGCGTACAGCAACAGTGGTCCCTCTCCACAAAGGTGGTGCCTCAACTGATCCTGGAAACTATTGCCCCATAAGCCTGACTAGCTTGGTCTGCAAAGCTATAGAAAGGATCATCATGGACCTCATAAATAAAGATATTGGGGACCTACAGACACTGGATCCTACCCAGTTCGGCTTTGTTAAGGGCCGATCCTGCCTCTTAAACCTGGTTGATTTCTTTGAAACAGTCACCAAGGCCATTGACAAGGGGAAGGTGGTCTACACAGTCTACCTGGACCTTGCAAAAGCCTTCGATACAATACCCCACTCGGGCATTATAGATAAGCTCACCAGCTTAAATATAAACCCCAGTGTCACTAGATGGGTTGCAAACTAGCTGAAGGACAGAACCCACATGGTTAGAATTGCTGGAGCCATGTCAGACTCCAAACCAGTTACAAGTGGCATCCCACAAGGCTCAGTCCTGGGACCTCTCTTGTTCGGTATATATTTCTCAGAGGTACAGGCCAACATGGAAGGACTGTTTCTGACCAAGTTCGCAGATGACTGCAAACTGGGCACCATAATCGACTCTCCAGCCGACACAAGCATCCTCCAAAAGGGCCTCATAGAAACAGACAACTGGTGCCAGAGCCATGGCCTCAAGCTAAATGCCAAAATGTGTATAGTCATCCACTTTGGCAAAAACAAAGTGCCCACAAATTACCACATAGGTGGTAATCCATTAAGTACAGAAGAAGTAATTAGGGTCCTGGGGACCCAAGTTGATAGCAATCTCTCATTTGACAACCACGTGGCCAAAGTGGTTAGAAAAACATTTTATATAACCCAACTAATCATGAAGGGATTCACATCTAGATCAGGGGAGGTCATCGTACCTCTTTACTCATCCCTCATCAGGCCCATAATTGAGTACAATGTCCCTTTTGGGATGTACCTTACCAGACACCTGCAGCAACTGGAAAGACCCCAAAAGTACCTCACCAAGAGGATCAAAAGGCTCAAACAGATGCTATATGCTGCCCAGTTAAAGAAACTCCAGCTCTACTCAGTGGCATACCGCCTGCTCAGAGACGATTTGTGCCTGATGTATAATGCCATGTCCAACCCGGAATTGATGGACATGCTGCACCTCAGAAAATCCAAATCCCATCGAGCTACGCACTCGAGAGACTTGAACCTCAGCACTGAAATAAATAGGACATGCTGGAGGGACAGATTCATAACCCAGAGGCTCCCTTCACTCTGGAATAAAATCCCAGTCCAGGTTAGGCAGAGTGCCTCATTGACTCTCTTCAAGAGGAATCTTGATGAGTGGATGGGAGATCGTAGGTTTACCCCGGGTATCACTTCTGTGTCACTGTTAGACAGAGGCACAGTATACTAACCTCGAAAAAGGGCATAGCAAAATTAATTTAAAATGGGTGGCGAAAGCCAAACACACTCTGGCTAGGCTTATAAATGCTCTAGGGCAGATAGCCTAGTATGAACCTATGAACCTATGAACCTAGGCATTTGATTATTGAGGGGCTATCAGATGGAGGGTTTGGCCTGAAAATAGTGAGGACTGTCTTGGAAGTTGTAGTACACTAAGAGTGTTTCAGATGTAAGATATAACTTCTAAGGTTGTGTGAACATTTTTAGTGCCTTTTTCTTGTTGTCATTGGTTTCTCCTTTCATGGAAATGAGATTACCACACATGGTCACATTTTTAACCTTGAAAAGATGAGCGGTGGTGAGGGGGTTATATGATAGCTGATGACGAACATGCATTCTCTGGTGGGATCCCTTGATTTCTACCCTTTCTGATAGATAAACAAACTATTTCAGATCAATATGCGATCAATATTTTATTATGCAGTGACTCTGCTAACAAGTCAGTTGAGGGTCATATCAGAGCTCATTCATAGTTTCAGCTTCTATCTTTAGAAAAGTCAGCCAGTGAAATTTGTGCGAGAGTAACCTGATATGACACAGGTACTTTTGCAAGCACTACAAGCAGAATTGTCTGGCTTGTAAAACTTGTATGGTCAGAACAACTTACTGTACTTTATTTAGTTGTATATTGCTGGTGTGATTTTTTTGTCATATAAGTTGATTTAAGTTTTCTTTGAATTCTCTGGTTACTGATTTTGATCTTTTCTTTTGTAATATTGTATTTATTTGAAGGTGATTACGGATTCCTTAAATGTGTATGCAATTAACAATTTGGTAATGCACAAATATCTTGTACAGTTTAATAAATGCTATGCACATTTAAAGTTAACAGCTGATAACACTGGTGATCTGTGTTCCTCGTGTCAAAAGTTGGATGATTTGCTTACCATTGTTAGAAGTAAATCTAGACTTAAGGATGATAATTGCACTTGTACAATTGGCATGGCTTGGAGAAATGTTGTTTCATATATTAATGACTGGATTGATGAACTAAATGTTAGTCATAGAACAAATAGAACACTTTTAGGAAATAATGCATCTATTGTCTGCAAAGATCATTCGACCCCTGTGAAACGAGATGATGCCCCTGACAACTTTAGAATTCTGGATGCAAGTATTCCACAATATGAGGATCCAGTTTGTTTAGAAGGAAACAAAAAAAAAGAAAGGAAGAAATTTGCAACAAATAAGGAAGAAAAATAAATTGATTAATGACTGTAAAGAGACTACATAATAAAAAGGACACTGCTTTGTTATGTAACACACAGGTTAAAGGAAATGGTGATATTTTTCTATCAGAAAACTTTCAGTCTACAAAAAAAGGCATCATCTTTCCAATGGAGAAGATAGAAAAAAAAGGCAAGAGGCAGGTGAAAAGGAACAAATCAAAACTGAATGTGGAAGGATTGAAGAACATTACAGTAAGAAAAAAGAGGAGCAAGACAGGTGTTTATTTATTTAGATTTGTTAACCAGGTAATGTTCGACTGGGTAGAACGAAATCCCATTTTCAGCGGAAACCTGGGGAAAAAAGCTCCACAACAAAAAGAACATTATTAAGGTACAATCAGTAAACTTAGTTTAAGTAGTACATTGCTAACAAAATGTAAATGAGCTTAAAAATATTATAACAACATATAACAACAGAAGTACAATATAAACATGCATGTTTCAGGCATACAGGAATACTTTTTTTTTTTTTTCACAATATATGAGGTACATAAGTCATGTAGCTTTACAAGGTGCATCACTTCTAAAAGACCAAAATTGGTCATGTAGTTTTACAAGTTAGGTCATCTGAAGGAACAAAGATTAATAAAGAAAAGACAGATAGTGAGATATCCCTATGTGAGATGAGCACTACTTGGGCTATCATGTGTGAGACGAGTGGGAAAAATGTTGACTATATGACTCAAGCTGTGGATTTACAGCACCAGTCGGATAAGAATTTAATACACAATGAAAACAGTAGGATTAATAAGACTAACCGTGATGAAGATCTATCCTTTGTAACAAGCAGATATTAGTGTATTAGAAGCTGAAGATTCTTCAGAGCTGGCCAGGAAATATATTCTTGTAATTGGAGATTCAATTATTAGAGGAACGGATATGCATATTTGCAAAGATGATAATGAACATCGAATAGTGTTATGCTTGCCAGAAGTGAAAATAGAAGATGTGAGACAAACCTTGGAATGCTTTAATGTGAGGAAGTATGCTCTGTTTTTATTCATGTTGGTACAAATTATGTCAACCACAAGGATTCTCTCACTGTTAGTAGGGAACTGACAGCCCTCCTACTTGTACTGGTGTTAGGATGTATTTTTCATAAATCACCTATAGAAAGGATAGTCCAGTCACTGTGAATGAAAAGATTTTTTGAGTAAATGCCTACATGGAAAAAATGTCCTGTTTTAAAAAATGGAAATGTGTAGAGCATCCAAGCCTTGTTTTGGGAGCACATTTGTTCAGACAGGATGGCATACATTTGTCTAGATCAGGGAAGAGAAGTTTTGCAGCAGATATTTTACAATACTTGACAAACACTAGGCAGGATTTTTGCCATGTTGAAAATTTAACAGCTCAGAACATTTGATGCCTCTCTGATGGTTGTTAATGCTAGGAGCATTAGCAATAAAGTTTTTTTATTGGAAGATGTGCTATGTTCCCACAAGATTGATGTTATTGTTTGTGAAGCATGATTAAAGAACAATGACTGGAAACCAGTTCTGTGGGGGTATAAATGTTTTTACTGTAACAGGCATTCTAATAAAAAATCAGGTGGAGGTGATATGATAGGGATTAAAGTTAGCTATGAGACCTGTGATTATTACATGTTCAATGATAACACCAATACTATAGTATAGTATAGTGTGTAATTGTGACAATAAAGACAACCCTGGAACATATAACAATTGCTAGAGTGCATAGACCACCAAAGTCAAGTGCAGATGACCAAGAGGAATTTATACATTTCTTGCATGAAACACAGAAGGGAAGAATAATATTAGCTGGAAACTTAAATTTACCAGAAACAGACTGGAATAATATTGATTCTACAATGTTAGTAAGGAAATTATTCACAGTGTATATTCAGAAAGCACAATTGCTTCAGATTGTAAAAAAAAAAAAAAAAAAAAAAAAAAAACAACCAGGGGATGGAACATACTAGACATTGTGTTCACAAAGAAATTACTTTAACTTCAAGTCAAGTTTTACCACCATTGATGTACAGTGATCATGGTGTTATAAAAGTTAATTTGTTGCCAGATAATTCTGCCAAACTGAAATTTAAGCCAATGAACAGAAGGTTAATTACAGATTAAATACAATAGACAAATACAGTCACTATGTAAAACTAACTGGAGTGATGTGTTCAGTGGAAAAACTGCAGATGGAATGTGGAAAATTTTGAAAGAGAAATTGAGTGCAAAAAATAAAAAAAATGTTTAAAATTAGGATCTAGGCCTACAACATCAGGCAGATATATTTCCATAAAAATAAGATATCTGATAAGGTGAGAGACAAAAAAATATAAGAAATGGAAGAAAGGTCAACCTACAACTTTGGAAACTGAAATAAACAAGCTGGACAAACAGATTAAGCATAGTGTGAGACAAGATCAAGAAAAATTTGAAGAGAATGTATATAAAGATATTGAGCATAATACGAAACCTTTTTATAGATACATAAGATGTGGAAGGAGTAAAGACACACAAACTGATAAACAGATTATAGATATATTTACAAAATCGTATGTAAAACAGTTTGGCATCCAGGTAACCCCAGATAGTGGAATCAAATTAGATTATATTGAAAAAGAACTGCACAAACTGGATCCAAACAAAGCACAGGGAAGAGACGGAATTAGTAACAATGACCTGAAAACACTTCAGCAAGAACTTACAGTACCATTATATCTATTATTCACTAGATCATATAAATATGGGGAGATTTCTCAAGATTGGAGACATGCGCTTATTAAACCTGTTTTTAAGGGAAAGGTGATTAGGACAAAACCAAAGTCATACAGACCCATAAGTCTAGTTTCATGTTGTGGAAAAATAATGGAGAAGGTAATATTGGATGGGTTAATGTCAGAAATGGATAGGTTTGGACTTGAAGCCATATATCAGCACACATATGTTGCAAACAGATCTATTACCACTTGTAACATGATGTTCTATAACAATATAATAACAGCTATGAATGAAAAATTGTGCTGAGATGTAATTTATTTAGATTTAACTTCAGCATTTGACAGGGCCATACACATAATACTAATCAATAAATTAGTACAACTAAGTATTGATGTACTCTTGATAAGATGGATAGCTGCATGGCTTACAAATAGGACACGGTAAGTATCATACAGCAACTGGACAGGCAAAATCCTTGGTTATAGTTAGGGTGTCCCACAGGGCTCTGCCCTAGGCCCTTACTTGTTTAGATTGTATCTTCCAGACCTAACTTTTTCATCTGAGGTGTTCTACAGTCTATATGCAGATGATCTGAAATTGGGTAAACTGATTACATGTGTTACTGATAAGGCAAGTCTGCAAAATAACTTGACTAAATTGACCATTTGGGCACATGAGAATAATATGCTGATAAATACATCAAAAACTAAGTATATGAGATTTGGTAGGCATAAATTAAAAGGTGAATATTTAATACAGCACACAGTGATTGAAACTGTAGATTAATTTAAGGACCTGGGTATATCAGTAGATTCGGCTATGAGTTTTTGTAATCATATCAACCAATTGGTTAATGATAGTTATAGAACTATAGGTTGTATAAAAAGATTTATAAAGTCTAGGAAATCAGAAATAATGAAGTCATTGTTTGTTAGTTATATTAGACCCAGATTTGAGTATGGAATAGCAATATAGATACCCTATAAGAAAACAAGCATGAGTAAACTGGAAAGAGTACAACAGTAATATACCAAGGGTATCCATGGTGACAACTACCTCTGGGAATGTTTGAGGTTAACAAAAAGAACTTGAGAATCATCAGACAACCTATGTAGGAGATTCTATAGGAATGAGAAGTGTACTAATTGGTTCTCTGATAGAGTAGCGGATATTTGGAACAGACTACCAAATTACATTAAAGCAGGTATTAGTTTAGATATTTTTAAGAAAAGCTTGGTTACTTATTATGGGAACAAGTGTAATCAGTTTACCAGAAAGGCTCACCCAGACTCTGCTACACTTTGCTGTGAAAGAAAGGTTAGTTTGCTTGTATTTTTTGTATTTTGTATTAATGTATTGCCTTTCTATATTTTGAATACTGTAGTTTGTTTTCTTTACCTTGTGTTTTACTTGCATTCTGCTTTAACAGCATATTAAAACTTCAAAAGAGACCACAGCTCTCTCTCTTCTGAGTCAGGCAGAATTTTTTCCCCACCCTTCCACCCAGTCACAGTTGTCTTGTTAAATACCACTGTCTTTCTAGTTGCCTGCCTCTTATGTTAATCTGACCATATATCTAATTTCCTGTCTACTTTCACTGGCTTGTGTGAGTAATCACAAAATCATCATTTATGAAATCCCTCCCCTTCAACAATTTAAATGTATTGGCCATCCTACTGCATTCCATAGTACCAGAATACAAAAGTGGCCACCCCTTTCAATCCATCTTGCTGTTTTAAATATAGTAACTCATCACTAAACCTTAACTTTTTAAACAGGTAAAACTTAAGTTACCTACTTTCACATCTAACTTCTCTAGTGCACACTGCAGTGTGCATTTTTTTTCATCTTACCTTTAAGCATCCCTGTGACTAGCACTTTCTCTAATACCTGCTGGAAAGCACTAGGAAACCTTAAACTGACAGAAGCACTCAACTCTCCTTGTTAATAAGGAGAAATTAATAGTAGGCACTAAACAGCCTATAATTGCAAAGGACCTTGCTAAGGTAAGGGAAAACAGCTCCTGTACTTTACAAAAAAAAAAAGCACCAAACCAGGCATGTCCAAGGGTCAGCTTCCAGTGATTTCTCCTGTCCACCTGGTGAATCTGGGCATACTGGGGCAATGCAGCAATTGCCTCATGTACACAGACAACCCTCTCCTCCTACCACTCAACACTACAACCTGTGAGAGATGCACTTACATAGCCAAAATGGAAGCAAAGCTCTCTCCACCCAAGATTGTGCCAGACAGTCAAGAGGAGAAGGTTAACACCCACACTGCACCTCAAGCAACACATAGCCCTTCTAAACCCACTCCACCAACACCCACATATAGCAACACTAAATCCACATATACAGAGGCCCTTAACTGTAACCTGCCCAAGCAACAAGGACCTCTGAAGCTGAAACGCAAACAAACACCAGTCACAACCAAAGTGTCACATAGTTCACAACACCAGTGTGCCACCCAGCAACAGCCCCTAAGGCAAGACAATGTACCTAACACTTTAGTCATAGGTGACTCTATAGTCCGGCAAACTGATGTCCCTCTCACCAGGATGAACAAGGAGAAAATTACAGTCAGCTGCCTGTTGGGTGCCAGGATCCACCACATAACACATGCACTCGTCACTCCACAACAAGTACAAATGTGACTCTGTCATTGTCCATGTTGGAGTGAATGACTTGAGACGTATCTCCCTGGACTACATGAAAAGAGACATGGAAGAGCTCTCAGATCATGTGGCCCAGGCAGATATGACCCTAGCCCTGAGTAGCATCCTGCCTTCGCCCAGAATGATACCACAATATAAGGACAAAATGATTGACATCAACAATTGGCTAAGCTTCTGGTGTCATTCAAAGGGGATCCAGTATCTGTCTGCCTGGGACAACATGATTGACAGACCACAATGCTTTGCCAGAGATGGTCTGCACTTGTCGCCCATGGGATTCAGGTTACTGGCTAAGGCTCTTGCAACCCCTATAGTGCCTTTTTTAGGCAAAGTTCAAAGGACAAAACCACCACCGTAACAGGTACAAGCACGCAAAATATAATGCTACTCAATGCTAGAAGTCTAAACCTCAAAATGCACTCTCTCGAGGCACTCCTAAAAATGGAGAACATTGATATCTGTGCAGTAACTGAGACCTGGTTCAAGGCTCCAGAGAGCACCCCTGCAATACCAGGCTACAACTCTTACCACACTTTTCGGCCACCAAACCAGGACCGAAACACTAAAGGTGGAGGAGTGTCAATATTCACCAAGAATATTCACACCACCAGCCTAGTTGACCAACACAATGCATCTGAAATTCTCCAGGTGCAAATAACACTAGGTAAGACTGCAATCCAAATTGTAACTTGCTACAGATCCCCCACCATACCCCAAGATTCTCACTACACCTTTCTAAACATACTGGAAAATATTAAGATAGAACCAAACACCCTAATACTGGGTGATTTTAACTACCCTGCCATTAACTGGGAAAACTACACCTGTACCAACACCTTTGCCCAACGGTTCTTGGAATTCATAAATTCCAACGCCCTGGATCAACTAATCCATAGTCCCACCAGGGGGTCCAATATCCTAGACCTGGTCATTACCAACATGGGAAATCGATGTTCCACACCTATGGTCACCCCCTTGTTAGCCAGGTCTAACAATAAGCTAATCACCCTTAACATCCACATCCCACCCCCACTCCCCAGTAAGGAAACCTCCATAAAAAACTTCTCCAAAGCTAACTTCATACCACTTAAGTCAGAAGTGACAAACATCATGACACCCATGCAGACGAGAACTGAAAGTTCAACTGTTGAATCCTACACTAAGGCACTGTACGAGCACATCCACTCATGCATGAATCGTGCCATCCCAAATAGAACCAAGGTGCTCTCATCCAAAAAAAGGAAGCCAATCTGGTGGTCCCCTGCCATAAACAAACTTTACAACAAAAGAAAGAAACTGTTGCAGAAAAGAGGAAAATCCCAGGATGCAAAAAACTCCCTTACAAGCCTCAGTAAGAAACTGGAATCCCTCATAAAATCCTCCAAAGCTAATTACGAAAATAAAATTGCCAAAGATTCCAAAGACAAACACAAGGCATTCTATAACTGTGTCAAGAATCTAAATGGCAATGCTCAGATCTGCTCTGAGCTAAAACAGAAAGGCATTAAATATACTGATCCCAAGGATATTGCCAATATCCTGGCAGATCGATTCAGTGCCAACTTCACCCCCCTCTCACCCCCTAAATGGCCCATCTCAATACCGGAAGATTGCCAAATTCTGGTAATAATGGCCACACAGGTAAAAAACGCAATCTCCAAAGCTAAGAATACAGCATCCATGGGAACAGATGACATCCTGGGCTGTGTACTACATGAACTACAATATGAACTGGCACCTCACCTAAGTGTCATGTTTAATCATAGCCTCACCTCAGGTTTTGTGCCCATTGAGTGGCGCACAGCTACAGTTATCCCACTCCACAAGGGGGGATCCACCTTGGATCCCGGAAACTACCATCCCATCAGTCTGACAAGCCTTATCTGCAAGGCCATGGAGCGTATTATCATGGAACTTATAAACAAAGACATTGGCAACCTTCAAACACTGGACCCCACCCAGTTTGGGTTCGTGAAGGGCCGATCTTGTCTCCTGAACCTGATTGACTTCTTTGAATCAGTCTCCAGAGCCATGGACAAGGGTAAGGTGGTCCACACAGCCTATCTAGACCTTGCCAAGGCCTTTGACACCATCCCCCACTCTGGAATCATAGATAAACTTACTAAACTGGGCATTAATCCCTATGTCACCCAATGGGTTGCTAACTGGCTTACTGATAGAACCCACACTGTAAAAGTAGCCAACTCCAAATCCAGCTCCAGACAAGTGACAAGTGGAGTACCTCAGGGTTCAGTCCTGGGACCGCTCTTGTTTGGCATCTACTTCTCTGAAGTACAGGCCAACACTAAGGGACTCTGGCTAACAAAGTTCGCAGATGACTGCAAACTGGGAGCCATTATTGAATCCCCAAATGATGTGGATACTCTGTAAAAGGGCCTTACAGAAACAGATGCTTGGTGCCAGAGCCAAGGGCTCAAGCTCAATGCCAAGAAATTTATAGTTATCCCCTTTGGGAAAAAACATGTATCCATGAATTACCATATAGGTGGCAGTACACTAAACACCGAAAGTGTGATAAGAGACTTAGGGACACAGGTGGACAGTGGTCTCACCTTCGATAACCACATCGCCACAACAGTCAGGAAATCCTTCTATGTGGCACACCTCATCACTAAGGGCTTTTCATCCAGAAAAAAGGAGGTCATTGCCCCACTGTACTCATCCCTCATTAGACCCATTATAGAATACAATGCCCCATTTGGCATGTACCTCTCAAGACATCTGCAACAACTGGAAAGGCCACAGAAATACCTCACTAAAAGAATCACAGGCCTAAAGCAGATGCCCTATGCTGACCGCCTTAAAAAACTCCAGCTATACTCTGTCACATATCATCTACTCAGAGGCGATCTCTGCTTAACATACAAGGCCATGTCAAACCCAGAGCTGTTGGACATGCTACACTTAAAGAAATCCCAAACCCTCAGAGCCACACGCTCCAGGGATCTAAACCTTGTCATCACAATAAACAAAACATGCTGGAGGGATAGCTTCCTGACCCAGAGACTCCCCAGACTCTGGAATAGATTGCCCATACATGTCAAGCAGAGTGCCTCTCTGGCCCTCTTCAAAAGGAACTTTGACGATTGGATGGGAGAAAGGAAATTCACCCCAGGGATCATGTCAGTTGCCCTGCTAGACAGGGGTCTGGGGAAGTAAATAGTGTGGGAAGAAATAGCCAGGGAATTGTTATGGCTTGGCTTGTATAGGCCCTAGGGCTGATAGCCTAGTACCAACCTATGAAACCTATGAACCTATATTGGCAAGCTAGAAGGGCATTAATGCCCATGCTTGAAATATTTGTATGTATGTCTCAACTAGAAGAGACTTTGTTTTAATAGCCCTGTAAGAATTATATATTTGGCTAAATCCCATGGAATAGATGTACAGCCTACTATTCTACCTGACAGAAAAAAATACAGACACAGAAGTAATGACAATTATTGTGGAAAGTGCAGTTATACAGCAGCAAAACCAAGAAACAGGTGAGTGTTTTCAATTTTCTCTCTACAATATTAGTTCTCTCCCACCATCCTTACGGTGTTGAATTTGCTGTTCTGCTGTTTTTTGTTGGTTGGCTTGTAGGATTACTGATTTTTGATTAGGATAATATAATGATAGTTACATGTTTTCTTTTTGAGTGCCCTGTATAATGATTTGCATTGTATGAACTGCATTGCTGTGTGTTTAAAATTGGTGGCTTTTGAGTCCACCCCCCCATTACAGATCTGATTTTGGACACTCCTCTCAGTTCCATCTCATCATTTCATCAGCTCAGTCTACTGAGTAGAGTGAGGTGATAGTTTTTGTGGAACACTGGTGATTAATATGACTTTACTGAATGGAATTCACAGTGAGTTGTCAGAAAATAATACATTTGGTGATGATGAAAGTTAAAACAGGAGTCAAAATCAAAGACATTCTGTTTACACATGTGCACTGACAATATACACACTTTTTTTTTGTTCTTCCTTACATTTAAGGGGTCTAAGCCACCTAACTAGGTTACGTTGTATTTTGACTCATTTCTAAAGACAACTAAAACTCAAAATTATACCTGACTCATATAATGTCAAAACACATAGAGCATTTTTTCGGGTCCCTATCATATAGTTGAACTTGTACAAGTCCGAACCTTATATGGTCGAGACCATAAGTTCAAACTTGTACAAGATCGAGCATTTCAATGGAAATCTCCATAAGGGAAGGTTTCCATTCTGGATCTTGGAGTTGGTATATTTAAGTAGCGGGGGGTGCTGGGGGGTGCAGAGGGGCTTGCCCCCCTGTTTACAACAGTTTATTTTGTTTTTCCTTCTTTTTTTTTTTATTCATAGTCGATGTTTTGTTACTTCAAAGGAATGGTTCGTACATTTCGTGTTTGAAGCTATAAAACTTCAACTATGTGATATAGACCCCATTTTTGCTACTAATTAAACACTACTTTTCCTTTGTGCATCCTTTATACTATGATAGTGCAGTCAAGGAGAAGTATCGGATGCACAGATGCAGCTTACCAAATATGATTAAAGTAGAAGAAAATCTACATTAGCATGTTTATGTATTTCTAATAAAAAGCTTGAATTTAATCTTTTAATTACATTAACAGTACACAGATTAGATGGTCATGATACCATTAATTATAGTTAGGTAATTTTGTACCTTGTTGTCAACTATATATTGAACTTACTCATCAGAAATATGCGTTGACTCAATATTTACTATGTCGGTTATTAGGTACTAGATAGGGATAAGATGCTGATCTCAGTTTGTGATAGTTACCTCATTATTTATGTTGTTGAATTGTGTCAATTCACAATGGTTTAGGTACATTTAGATTAAGGGAAAGGTAAATTATTAGAATGTTACTTAATGTTTTTATGGTAGACTGTTGGCATTAGTAACTTGCTGCACATTTTAACTACATTGGTCAATAACTGTCTCCCACATAAATGGCTAGATATGATATTGTTTTTCTCTCTGTTCCAAATAATTTTAAATAATCTTTTCAAATCTTCGCATCGTGCTTCATATTAACCCAGTTAAATACGTATTTCATTAAAATGGATAGTAATGTGGTTTTGAAAACACATAACTTTGTATTACAATACATTAGGTTACTATATTTTTATAAATATATTGTTGAAAGTTTTGTTTTTCATACAAGGCAAAATCTGAGGATAATTTGTTTGGAGTGTGAGATGTGGATAGTGGGTGGTTTTGGTATTGTTCCATGTGTGTCTTTGTATACAGAAATCTGTTTCAAAAATTAAAAGATAAAATGTTTGTTTCATCCATGATAAATTATTCTAAAGGTTATTACAAGTCACTACATATACAACCATATTACAGATGTTCTAAATATACCTTACTCAAATGCTAGAATATAAGTGTCTATCACTTAATGGCAATGCCACTAGCAATAATATAAAAAGAGTCAGTTTATTTAAGTTTATTAAAATGCACAAAGCACATATAATCTTTTTGCAAGAGACTCACTTACTAAAGAAAGATTTAGATAAATTGTCCTTTAATGCTTATTCAATTCTTGCTGACTCTTGTTACAAAAATAAAAGGAGAGGTACTCTTATATGTGGAAAAATTCTCCTACCATTCCTAAACTTCTTAATACTTTTTCTGATAAAAATGGAATGTTGTATTTGGCGGTATTAGATATTAATAAGAAATGTTATACTTTAATTAGTTCTTACTGGATACCTGGATTGGGAATGAGATTTGTAGACAAATGCTTAGATACCATAGCCTTACATGCTAGAGGTGAAATCATCTTAGCTGGGGATTTTAATTGTTTATTATCAGGCCACGGTGGTGCAGTGGTTAGCATTGCCACCTCACAGCAAGAAGTTCTCCAGTTTGAATCTCAGCTGGGGTGCTTTCTGTGCGGAGTCTGCATGTCCTCCCTGTGGTTGCTTGGGTTTCCTCTGGGTGCTCCGGTTTCCTCCCACATCCCAAAGACATGCTGTAGGTGGATTGGACACTCTAAATTGGCCCTAAGTGTGAGTGTGTGTGTTTGTGTGTGTGTGTGTGTGTGTGTGTGTGTGTGTGTGTGTGTGTGTGTGTGTGTGTGTGTGTGTGTGTATGCCTTCTGTGGAAGGTTGGGTGATGGGCTGGCAACTCAACACCTTAAAACTCCACTGCCAATCACGAGCGGACAGGTGATCCACTGTGGTGACCCCTAACCGGGAAAAAGCCGAAAGAAGAAGATTATCAGACATAGATACTTCCAGAGTTAACAAACCCAACATAACATCACAATTCAAAAAACTGAATCATTTTATTATCTCAGTGAATCTCAGAGATATTTATGATCTAAAAATGGCAAGTTCCCTTAATTATACCCATACTGGAACCCAAACGAACACAGATAAGGTCTTCATCTTGAATAACTTATACTCCAAACTACATGAAGTCTTAATAATGTTGTGTCCACTTTCAGATCATAATAACCTTACTTTCAATCTCAGTATAAGAAATGATGATTTAATTTTTTGGCAAAGAATTCCAGCTTACATAATAAAAATTAAAGGTTTTAAAGACTGGGTCTTAAATGAAATAAATACATTTTTGGAGTTTAATAACAATGGTGAGGTAGAAGACATCATACTATTGGATGCATTAAAAGTCTATCTTTATGGTAGAATGAAGAATTGGTATCTTCTAAAAGGGAAAGAATGGGATAGGGAATTATCAGAACGGCAAACTAAATAGATAAATTAAAATATAAATTAAAGCCTAATGATAAGAATGTACATATAGAATTATGAAGTTTAAACCAAAAATATTTAGAAATATTAAATCATAATGTTTCAATTAATCTGGAAAGACTTAAGCTACAGTCCTGTTCAGTAAATCCTAAACATTTGCATAAGTTGGCTACTAGGACTAATAAAATGTATTAATGAAATTATACAGTCAATAATTCCACAAAAAGTAACTGATATAAAAGGTATATTAGAAGCATTTAAAACATACTATAAATCAACCGATAACACAAAGAAGAACCACACTCCAAGACACAGAAGTAATTTTGTAAGTGCTTTTGCTTACTCAGAATAGGCAAACTTCATCAGACAACTATCTTACAATAATTACACCCTTAAACAGGCAAAACTTGATTGACATCACCATTAAGAAATTAAGACAAACTTCATTTTTAAAAGGGCAATGCACAAAAGGAAATGTACATAATATATATATATATATATATATATATATATATATATATATATATATATATATATATATATATATACACATATACTGGACCATAAACACCACATAAAACCAATTTCAAAAAACTGAATATATACAACCTAAGTAAACACTTATATATATATATATATATATATATATATATATATATATATATATATATATAAATACATATAAATACACCATAATAAAATAGCATTATCAAATCAATGCTTTCATTTTTAAAATGCTTCTGATAGAGACAGAATCATTCAAACCAGGGAAGACCACGGCATTTAAATTTAACTGCCACATTAGTTCCCTTTCATCCAATTTTAGTGATAGAGACCCTCCCCTTATATTTTCATAAACCTTATCAATAACAGTAAATTCAAACCTATGGTCAGGATGGGTTTTTATATGTCTAGCCAAAGCATTATTTAAATTTAATTTTTCAATGGCATACAAGTGTTCAGAAATTCTATTCCTAAGGGGTCTCTCAGTTTTCCCAACATAAAAAGCATTACATAAAATGCAAGTGCTTAAATAAACCACCCCTTTTGAATTACAATTGAATTTACCCTTAATATTGTATTTCCTACCTGAAATACAAAAGGAGTTCCTGACTTTAATGTCTTTGCACCATTTACAGGCCTCACATTTAAACATACCATTATGAGGTAGGTAATAGTTCAAAGTCTGGTTCTCCAATAGGCATTTAAAATTTTTACCTCTCCTGAAGACCACTTTGGGGAAATCACCAACACATTTTTGAATAGTGTTGTCGTCATTTAAAAAGCACCAATTCTTAATAAGAATGGATTTTACTGTTGGGGCATCTAAAGAAAATGTCATAATAAAGCTCAATTTCTCACTACTCAAATTTAAAGGGATCAACTTGTTTGGTGTAACTGTTGAACCAGAGGACCCACTCCATAATTTTGTAATATATGCTCCCCATATTCTATACTGGAAACCTCAAAGTCTAATTCAAGAGATGGTAAACTACCCTTTGCCATATTATTAAAAAGTGGGGTAAACCAACCATTCAACCTTTTCTGGTGAACTTCCTGTATTATTTCATCCAACCACATACTAGGGTAGCCACGTTTAATAGACATCATTTTTAGGGAATTACATTCATCCAAAAAGTCAGGCTCCAAGGAAACCATTCTAGCCGCCCGAACAAGTTGCCCCTTTACCACTGCCCTTTTATGAAATTGGGGGTGGCAACTATTATAATGAAGAAAGGGGTTAGAGTATGTCGGTTTCCTAAATATCTTTGAAATAAACCTTCAATTGGGAACATCTTTAATCAAATTAACATCCAAATAAGATATATCGTCAGTTTGGAATTCCCAAGTAAATTTCAAAAAATTGGTGTAATTAGAAATGTCTTGAATAAATGAATTAGCTGAGTTTTTGTCCCCTTTCCAAAGGATGAACATATCGTCCAAAAAATGGGTGTACCAAGTTACTTTCAGTTGAAACTCAATATTCTTAAACAGAAAGTGATTTTCCCAAAAAGCCATAACTGTGTTGACAAAAGTACCCCCACAGGGGGAACCCATGGCCACACCTGTTTTTTGTAGATAAAATTCTTGGTCAAACATGAAATAATTGTTTTTAAGTACTAGTTCCAGTAGGTAAATAATCAGATCAATATTGCACCCATCAATTCATTTTTCCAGCAAAAACTCCGTCACTCAGTCACAGCCGATGTCCTGTGGTATCACCGTATATAAGTCACGGACATCAATCGTGAGAATGTTTAACTCTTCAGAGAAAGGAAAATTCTTAATATTTTCCAAAAAGGCCCATGAGTCCCTACAAATTTAGGATTCATCTATAAGGGCTAATTTCAGTTTGCTATCAACAAATTTGGCACAACCATACGTAATGGACTGCCTGCCGTCGACAGTGGGATGAAAAGGAGGGTCCTTAAGGTCTTTATGTATTTTAGGCAGTCCAAAAATCACAGGAATAATTGGGCAACTAATGCAAAGGTAATTATATAAATCAACATCAATGCATCCATCAATAAAAAGATCATTGATAAACCCTTTAAGGCATTGGTATGCCCCATTTATTTCATTCCTTGAAACTTTGACATAAGCTTCATTCAAAAGAAGGGTTTTCATTTTTTCAATGTATGTTTCCTTACTCATGAAAATCAACCCACCTCCTTTATCCAGTTTAATAACCTGGATATCGGCAAAGCTCAAAGTTTTAAGTGCATCATTTTCATCCTTAGATAGGTTACCATTTTGAAATTTATGTGAAACCTTGTTGTTGAAAATCATCCTAAAATCATTAGAACAGACCATTTCAAACAATGGTATAGAAGGGTGCAATATAGGGTTAAACACACTAGCAATTCTAAATTCATTTACGATACTAGAATTATTACCAAAGAGGACATTCAAGCTCAATTTCCTAGTGTAGGTTTTCAAATCGACCAAAGTTCTGGCCAAATCCCCCCTACAAGTGGGCACAAATGTAAGCCCTTTTGCCAAAACTTCAATTAGCAACAGAGAAGGCACAAATGAAGAATAGTTATATATTTTGAAGTCATTTGTGCTATTAACCAAAATTTCAAGTGGTGTATCACAATCCATAGTAGACATGTCCATCATATCTATACTAGGACCTATCTCCTTCATTTGTTCTGTGGCTTTTTCTTCCACCGTTGTTATTGTGCTACACGGTTCAGTTGCCCACCAGTGTCCCCTTTTTTGGCCCCTGAAAAAACCTGGGATGAGTTACCATTACTAACTTTGTTGTTATTACCACCATTTTCATTGTGCCTGTTATTAAGTCGTTCACTTTTCCTAACAATAGGATTTTCAGGTGGGGACCCATCATTTAAATCGGTACCATCATTACCAATATTAGCCGGACCTAAATGAGAGTTAGTCGAAAGAAAACTTTCATCATCCTCACAAAAAATCATCGTTAACATCAATAGAATGTGGCAAGGGATACGCATTCCCTTTCCCATATGCCAAATGGTCACGGTTTAATTTCTTGATCTTGTTGTCCCTGATTTTAGCCAAGCACCTTCAATATTTGAAAAGATGTGAAAAAAGTCAAACCTATATCTTGCAAAATCTTTGTCAGCCCGTATGGTATTGTCTAAAATGGATAGATCATTTTTAAGTGTCTTGGTCTGTGCCACATAGTCTTTAATGAGTAGATTAATGTATTCACAGCCCTGTCGGTCAAAAAGTTTCAACAGCTCTTTGTGTAACACAGAATTTTTACACAAACCAGTGGGATACCGCCAAAGTCTCAAACCTCTTGGGACTTGTTGCTGGCTCACACATTCAGTTAAATACTGGATTTCAATCTGCAATTTTTTAAAACGGAAGAGCTTAATGTCAAACATTTTAAGATTATTAACTATACTGTTGTAGTTAACAGCATTCGGATCCACTTGGCTATCGCCTTGTATCGTGCCAAAACTAAATGAAGCAGGATCCTTGAACCAGTCAATGAGGCTTGGAATTAAAAAAGAATTACTTACAACCTCATCCGAATTGGGTTCCGTTGTGCTACACCCGTTTGTAAAGCCTCCATTATTAGGTGATGTCCGAAAACCGGAAGCCGGAATATCCAAAAAGGAAACCGAAGGAGGTGAATTCCTACTGTCCTGTACAGCAGGAAAACCACTAGGTAGTGTTACACCCAGGTTCGACAAACCAGTAAAGCTTTCGGATATAGCTCTCTTATTGGAACAAGCCAAGGTCCCCACGACCTGGCTAGATAAAACATCCACACGCTGTGTAAGGAGTTCCACAAGTGCAGTCAACTTACCCAGGGCATTGACACCTGGCGTTGACCCCGAATCTTCATTCGGAAATCAATTCTGTGATTGTTGAATGTTGGTATCTTCCATCACAAACAGACCTTGAAACAAAGCGAAAAAACAACCAATAACACAAAGAAGAACCACACTCCAAGACACAGAAGTAATTTTGTAAGCACTTTTGTTTACTCAGAATAGGCAAACTTCATCAGACAACTATCTTACAATAATTACACCCTTAAATAGGCAAAACTTGATTGACATCACCACTAAGAAATTAAGACAAACTTCACTTTTAAAAGGGTAATGCACCAAAGGAAATATACACAAAATATATATATATATATATATATATATATATATATATATATATATATATATATATATATATATATATACATATACTGGACCATAAATACCACATAAAACCAATTTCAAAAATTGAATATATACAACCTAAGTAAACACTCATATATAAATATAAATACATATAAATACACCATAATAAAATTAAACTACAGTCCTGTTCAGTAAATCCTAAACATTTGCATAAGTTGGCTATTAGGACTAAACAAATTAATAAAATGTATTAATGAAATTATACAGTCAATAATTCCACAAAAAATAACTGATATAAAAGGTATATTAGAAGCATTTAAAACATACTATAAATCAATTAATGATAAAAATCTTTCTTTAGAGAACAATACTATAATTGATAAATGTCTCCAAACCAACATTACAAACAAATTATCTGAACAACGAAATAAGATACTAGATAAACCAATATCATTATTGGAATTGAAAGACCAAATTAAAAACTTAAAAAAATAATAAAGCCCCAGGTCTAGATGGAATAATTCCAGAAATATATAATTTTTCCACAGATTCAACATTAAAAATACTGTTAAATGCATTTTCTATGATTAAAAATGAATTGAAGATACCTCTTTCTTGGAAATATTGTTTGATTTCCCCTATTTTAAAACAAGGCAAAAAATTGCAATTATGATCCTCTATCAGCCTATCTCATTGTTAAATATTGTTAAATATTGATTACAAAATATTTATGTCCACATTGGCTAAGAGATTGAATAATATACTGTCTAGTTTAATAGATTATGATCAAACAGGTTTAATATTACATAGGAAAGTTCAAGACAATATTATTAAACTATTATCCCTAACTGATATTGCAAAAAAGACCAAAAAGCAACTCACTATTATTAGCTTAGATATAGATTAAGCCTTTGATTCTATTAGATTTAGATTTTATTAATTTAATATTCAAATTATATAATGATGCCCAAGCATATGTTAAAATTGGGTCATAGTTATCGTCTTAATTTAAAATCTTGAAAGGTACAAAACAAGGCTGCCCACTGTCACCCTTATTGTTTGCTCTGTCAATAGAACCTTTTGCTACTTATATAAGAAATTATACCAATATAAAAGGATTTACTTTAAATAATGAACACTGTTCCAAAATCCAACTATTTGCAGAATATATTCTTTTAACAAGTGAAGAAATAGATTCTTCTTTACATTATATTCCCAAATGAATTAATTTTTTTGAAAATATCTCAGGTTTAAAATTTAATCAGAGCAAAACCGAAACAATTAAATTAATAAAAAATTGCAAGATTATAAAAACCTTAAGTGGAAAAATAAAACAATACAATATTTAGGGATTAGTATAAACCCACTTGGAATAAGACTGTACTTTCAAATTATACTAATCTATTAAACACAATTACCAAGTTAACTAATAATTGAAATAAATGTTTTTTACCATGGAGGATAACCTGACATTGTTAACAATGGTGATTTTACCCAAAATGTTATTCTGTACGCAATCCCTAATTTTAATTCCTCCAAAAAAAGTTTTCAAGCAAATAAATGCTATATTACTTAAATTTCTTTGGTTCCCTTAAAAACCAAGGATAGCTTACAACTGGCATGTAAGAGGTTGGGTTAACAATGTATTCAAAATCTACTGTTATTAACATAGTATTACACTGGCTAAGCACTGCCTACATTTCAAGCTGGAAACAGTTACATGAAATTCATATAGTATCTAGTAGTAGTTATGAAGCCCAAATAAACTCCTTGTTAGGTATTAATAAAGTATAGTGGGTATTATGAGATTACTGTTTATATAATAAGTAGTTTAATAATTTCACTTATGGTATGAATCAAATTTTCAGTACCTTTAAAAGTGTAATATCAAAGCAACTGCAGTGTTAAACAGTTATTTTTTCTTATACAGCATTTTCCATTGTGTACACGCCAGACTGTTTAGGTTCCTTTAATCTAAGTAAAATGTTAAATTTTAAAGACAATAACCTACAATTTTGGTATCAATGTCTAGATAACAACAAGATTCATTCAGCAAACTTTCTTTTAGCTAGATATAATGTCAAACAAGATAATTGGTTGTCCTTACAAACTCTACGACAGTTCATTGAGAACAAAGTGAAAATATCAATAAATTCAGGAACAGATTCTCTGCCAAGATTGTTACAACTCGATAGACATTGAGCATAAATTATGCATTTCACCAATATATAAAATCTTACGTGATGATTTTTTACCATTTGACTTAGCCTTTTGGGATTATTCTATAAAAGTTAATAAAGAATCCCTATCAGCAGATAATAAAAAAAGTTATTAAAATCTTCTCTTCATTGGAAGTTGTTTACTTGGAAATTTCAGCATAGAAGTTTTTTCACTCCCTATAAAATTGTTATTATTTCTAAGAGTGAAGAAACAAAATGTTGGAGATGTGGTGAAACTTTGGAGGCTAATTGGGTCCATATGTTTATCGAGTGTTGCTTTGCAATTTTGAAATGATTTCAGATATTTTGAAAAGGCTTTGTGGTCAGATAATTGTCATGTTACTGATTCCTTGTTGTTATTTAATGTTCCTATTCCAAATGTGATTCCAAATCATCAAATACCTATCCTTTGGTCACTTTTGGACATTGCTAGAAAATTAATTAAAATGAACTGAACAAGATCTCCTATGTATTTACTTTGTAAGTTAAGCTAAGAGTGTGTGTAAAAAAGAAATGCAAACTGTTTTTATCAGAACATCTAATATAACTCATAAAATATTAGCCGGGCAGAAACTGCAAGTTTTATTGGACAAATATTAATGGTGTATATAATTCATACTGAATTTTGTCATGGATGATTGTATATAGTTATAAATAGTTGATTACTCTGTTGCTTTTTCATGTTTTTAATTGTGTTGATTATTAATTTTTGGATGCAAAATCAAATAAAAAGTTGTTAAAAATAAATGTGCATTAATTCTTATAAGATTATTAGTTTATTTTGAGTACATTCTTCACAATAGTACACAGAATGAAAGTTCATTTAAAGTGATTTTGATAATATAGATATAATGTCAATGATGCCAAATACTTACAGCATAATACAAATCATATAACCTCATAAAAGCAGTCTTTGAAATATGGCCTTTTTATGAGAATGCAGAGAAAAACATCTTAGTCTATGTACCATTGTTTCAAAGTACATTTATTAAGTATATCTTTCTTTAGGTATTTACTGAAAAGTTTTACATCTGTTTATTTCAGATACATTTTTAAAATCATTTGACATTTGAAATTTGGTTAAATAATCTTAAAGACACTCAAAGTCCATATTCATTAAAATGTACAAAGTGTAGCTTTGTAAAGTAAAATGATGGTTAATTAGATGTTTAATGTTGTTTTATATAATGTTTAAAAAAAGGGTAATAGAAGTTAGAAGGTCTGCTCATTTGTTATATTCATATAAATGAAATGTATTAGGCAATATAACTAATGTTGAATCAGCAACAGCAACAGAGTGAAACCAGAAATAGACTTCATCAGAATGCAGAAAATACACCAGCTTAACTTGATCAGTGATAATACGTTTATTTGATATTCATTATCATATATATTTTTAAATTATTAAAATGGTTAATTGAATGATTATCACTGATCAAGTTAAGCTGGTGTATTTAAGGCATGATTTTGTTACTTTTCTGCATTCTGATGAATTTCACTCTGTTGCTGTTGCTGATTTCGCATTTTCTTGGTTTTCTTTGGTGGTTCGTTTTTATTTGTTGTTGTTCACCATGGCAGAAGCGGCAGAGGATCCTTTACTCAACTTGAGCATTCATCCTACACCGTCAACTGACAATATAAATTTTGGCGCATTATTATTAAGCACCTTGGCTGATATAAAAGGGTCTTTGCAAATTCTTATCACCAATGCCAGTGGTAAAGAACCCACAATCAAGGCATCGAGTCCGGTAGGTTCCTTCCAAGAATTGGACACTGTTATATGTTTGGACAACCCGCCTAAGGTTGCCCACAACCCCACCGGTGTTACGGTCGCAGGCATGAGGGAAGAACGCATCATTGGTCAGGCGACGTTGAAACATTTCTTGGACCGTGCGGAAAATCCTTTTGGGTCCTGTGGCAAACAAGAAGGAACTAATAACAACACAATGTGGCACCGGAACTTTTCTGACAAACGGGAACATTTTTACAAGCTGCTTCAAAGGTACAACTCCATTTATCTTGAAAATTGTTATTTTTTGAGATGTTTAGAGTTGCAGATCGTTCCAAAGGGGCTAAGGTTTTTCAAGTGCCCCAATGGAGTACAAACGGAAGATCCGTTTTTTCAGATTTTGACTGAGTTTTTCAACGAAGCGGGTTTGAAGTTTTTAAACCTGCTGGTGGATAATAACGTCAAAAAACTATCACTGGTTAAGGAAGAAATTCTTTCTCTGGAATTATTTTTCAGGGAAGTGTTTAATGATACTGAATTTGGGGAATTTTTTGATACGTTATTGCATGATTTGAATCAGTCTTTTAACGAAAATGTTAACAGGAAGCATAACAAACTGTTACGGGACATTCAGGCATATGAATCAAATGCCGTTTTCATCAATTTTGGCCCGTTTGATAAAAGCAAAACCACCAGGGTCTACAACAATGATCGCCAAAATATTGGGCAATCAAACGGCTATGGGATAAAGAAAGTCGGGTTCATTAGCCATCATAAACCCACAGGACATGTGGCTAAAAACTCTTTAGTCTTTCAACCAGCAGGTGCGTTTGGGGCACTATCAAAGAGAGTAGGTAATGAAACACTTGTTCCAAGGGGGAACGGAGAACGCACAGTGCCTGTTGAAAATGAGACTGACACTGATTTTGTTTTGGGAACTGATACCATTAAACATGGTATTGAAAAATCTGTTGGTAACAAGTCAAATGTTAGTTCAAATGTAAACAGTGCTAATGGGTCCTTGGGAACTTCCTCTATGGGTTCTAATAACATCAATAATAAAAAACAACAGACATTAAAGACTGTCATCACTAGAAGCCGGACTTTTTTGAATTCCCAGTCGTCGGGGGACGAAACTTAGGACATTCCAATAGTGCTCTTAGTGTCATAAATTTGACGTATCATGTTTTTTCTTCTGTAGAGCTTGATGTTTTAAAATTAGGGTTGAATTTTGTACCCAGATTCAAGGCTGAATATGTTAAAACTACTGTGGACATAAAAAAATATGTGAGAAAACTCAACCTGCAGTATTTGTTGCATGATGTATCCAGAACTAATAAGGTTTTTTTAAAACCATCTACTTATAGTCCTAGGTTACACCACACATTAAACATCTTTGAGGAATTTTGTTTACAAGATGTAGCACATTTGTTAAATGAGAAACGACAAATAGACCATAATCTTACAGTCAATGAAATGAAGGCTTTGCATAATTTGAAATCATTATGTGATAGGATGAGATTTATGAAGAGTGATAAAGGTAACAACATTGTGGTTATGACAAAGGAATCCTATAGAGAAGGGATTTTGAAGGTTCTCAATAATACAGAAGAATATGAATTAATTTCCCTTTTTGAGATACACAAACGACAAGGAGCCATACATTCATACTTATATGAAGCCTTCATGGAAGGTGATATCAGTGGTGAATTGTATGATTTCTGTATAATTGAACATCCACGTATTGGGGTATTTTTTGGAATTCCCAAATCTCACAAATCTTTATTAAATCCTCCTTTAAGACCAATTGTGTCTTCACCACATTCCATCACTGAAGGTTTGGCTCTTGTCATTGATGCACTACTTGGTTCCACCATTCAAGAAGAATTGTCTTTTTTAAAAGATTCTTGGCATTTTTTAACAAAATTAAACACATTTTTGACAACATGTTGTTTTGATCCCATGTCACATGTGATGGTTACTGCGGATGTTGTTTCACTGTATTCCTGTATTCCTCATGAATCAGGAATAGAGGCAGTGAACAATTATTTATCGAGACATTATCATGGTTTTTCACCAAGAACAGTCTCTTTAATATGCAGGTTTTTGGAGATGATTTTAGAAAACAATTTTTTTGTATTTGAACAGACCTATTATAGACAAAAGAAGGGAGCAGCTATGGGTTCCCCAGCTGCTCCTGCATATGCCAATATAGTTATGGCGATGTGGGAGTGTGATTTCATGCCTATATTAGCTAAGAAGTATCATATTATGTTCCATTGTCGCTTTATAGACGATTTATTTTTTATCATGGATCGTAAGGACTTGAATTTAGATTTGTTTCTTAAAGACATGAATTCCTACTCAACATTTATCCAATTTACTATAGGTGGCAATGGTGCTAATATAGATTTTTTGGATGTTAATTTATTTTGGGATGATGATGAAAGGAGGTTACACAGTTCTATCCACAGAAAACAAACTTTTAACAACGGGTATCTCCATTACAATAGTGGGCACCCAAAACATGTTATTTCAAACATTCCCAAAGGCCAGTTTATTAGAGCCAGTCGTCTGACGTCCAAATATTCTGATGCCTTAAATGAATTTGGTTTCATCATTTCCCTTTTTACAGACAGAGGTTTTCCATTGGTTGAACTTACTGACATTGCTACAGAAGTTTTTAATAGACGTAACACTGATTTTGCACCTATATTGTGTTTAATGAATAATAAAAACAACACTAAACCAGTTAAAACTAATAGCATATTAACTACTGGGACAGTGTGTTCTTTGGGAATGAGCTCTGACGCAAGATACATCAAGGATATTTTGAATAAAAATTGGAGGGTAATTAGAGGTAATTCTGAAATGTGTCACATTTTAGGTGATAAACCTTTGGTTGTCCAGAGAAATGAATGCAATTTAAAAAGTACCCTGACACAAAGTAGGGTTTCCAAGGATAATAGATTACCAGTTAAGAAAGGAATGCACTGTTGCAATGGGTGCAACATGTGTAGGTTCATTTCAGTTGGACCCTATATTTCTGTTATCACCTCTAATAAAGTTTTTTATGTAAATTGCCGCACCTCTGGCATTGTATACATAGCCTTGTGCTCCTCTTGCACGGCATTTTATATAGGAATGTCAACGAGGGAACTTAGAGTACGTATCAGGGAGCATTTGTACTGTATTAAGACGAAAGATGACAAAAATGCCCTCTTTAAACATAGCATTGTATGTAGGGATTTTAACAAATTTTTATTTTCTATTTTAGAAGTATGCTACAAGGATATGAGGGAGGGGGATTTTAAAAACTTTTTGTTAGAGAGGGAAACCTTCTGGCAAATTAAATTAAAGTCGGACCACCCCCCTGGGCTTAATGAGTCCATCAATGTAAAATGTTATTTGAGACATCAGAAATTGAGGGTGGATAAAACCAATGATTTTATTTGTTTACACATTACATAAAATGACTCTGATAAACTTTTTACATGCACACACGATTTTGTAACATTTTATAATGTTTATTTGATATTCATTATCATATATATTTTTAAATTATTAAAATGGTTAATTGAATGATTATCACTGATTAAGTTAAGCTGGTGTATTTAAGGCATGATTTTGTTACTTTTCTGCATTCTGATGAAGTCTACGGACGAAAGCGGAAAATAAAGTTGTGTTACGCTATTTCTGGTTTCACTCTGTTGCTGTTGCTGATTTCGCATTTTCTTGGTTTTCTTTGGTGGTTCGTTTTTATTTAATATAACTAATGTTACAGACTCTAGTATTATGATTGTTGAATATACATTAATATTATTTAAATATTGAATCTTTGGTATCTGTTATCCTAGATATGAGTACCTTCACAGAAGTTTATTTTATGTTTTTAATTTTTCTTTTTAAGTCTTTGTGGATGCAATCGGGCCAACAAAGCCAAATGCCACTAGATGTGGACGTGCATGTGGCAGCCTTCTTATGACCTCTTCAGCACAGCATAAGTGGAATATTTGACTATACTTAGAAACACAGTGTCTTTAAACCTAGCTGATGTCCATAAGAATTAAGGTATCTTCAAAATATCCACAAAGATTTAAAAAGAAAAGCATCATGGACATTCAAAAGCCGTATAGCTGAAACACTTGATGTCTTTAAGGATTCATTTGCATGTATCCCATCTATTACAGGAGTTTAAGGTATTAAATAGTGAAAATCCTAGCCTGGCTAGGTTTTTCTTTGTTTTTTACTAATTGGTTTGTCTGTGTGACCTTTTTACTCTTTGGTTGGATGTTAGTTTGAATATTTTGCAGACACCTTTTGTTCTGGACATCAGCTGGGTGTAAAGACCCTGTGTTTCTAAAGTATAGCTAAACCATCCACTTTTGCTATGCTGAACAGGACATATGAAGGCCAAAGCTTGCATGTCCACAGCTAGTGGGGTTTGGCTTTATTGGCCTGAATGCATCTACAAAGACTTAAAAAGAAAAAGTAAAAACTTATGGACATTCAGAAACCATAAAGCTGTAACATTTAATGTCCTTAAGAGATTCATAGGTGTTTACTAGGATAACAACCACAAGGGCCTTTATAAGCCTAGCCATACATCCCAAATCTCTGATAAGTTTTGATACCCTTGCTAAGTGTAAGCATAGGCCTGGAAAATTAACCATTTACAGATTAACTGTGTCCAGACATAGATGCCAAACCAGGGATGAATTTCTGGTTTCCCATCCAATTGTCCAAGTTGCACTTTTGGGTTAGGGAGGAACTCTGCTTCACATGGATGGAGAGCCTGGTCCATACATGGGGTAGTCTCTGAGATAAATACTTATCTCTCCAGCAGGTCCTATTTATGTCACAGGCAAGGTTAAAGTCTTTAGAATGGGTAATTCTGGTGCTGTTTGTTTTGTGGATCTGCAGGAGGTCCATTAGAGTGGGGTCTACCAATGCCCTGCATGCCAGGCATAGATCTCCTCTCAAAAGCCTCTAGGAGAGAAAATACATTTGCATATATCTCATGGGCCTCTATTGCAGAAGGTTTAAGGTATCACACAGTTAAATAATCTAGCTTGGCTGGGCTTTTCTTGTAGTTTTTACTAATTGATCTGTGTAACTTCTCAAAACAAGCAAGCCATACACATAAAAAACTTCGCCTCAAGTCTAAACAACAGACAGTATTACATAAACATAAACACTTTTAGAAGGAAGTCAACGACTGTACAAACTATAAACCTCTACCAAACAACCCCCTGACCCAAATACAAATCTGCAGGCCTGTTTGCCACCACAGAGTGTAGAATTCATTAATCTACCACTAGTGCAAACAAATATCCTTCATCATTCATAGACCCACCCCCTTATATTCCGCTCTTCTTTTTCAAATGAACATATTACCTCTAGTCAACTAAATTCCAGGGGAAGACATCAAAGGGTCCGATTACCTCCACACTTGCTTTATCTACCAGTGTAAAGATTATATATTATCATTTCTCTTCTTCTTTTTCTTTTGGCTGCTATAACCTATTACCAAAAACATAATGCAGGACATCTAGAAAACAGCTGTAATCATGCCTCTTCCAAAACAACCCAAACCAGCAATATGTTTGCCATATTTCAGTACTTCCCACTCTAGGAAAGATACTTAAAAAGCTAGAGAACCAAAATAAGATCTGTGGATAAGGATGGACAAACACAACTTCAAATAGCATAAAACAAGTATACCCAGTTGACACAGCAGAAATTTTACTAGAACTCACATTTATTAAAACAACTATTAAAGCTACAGAAAAACAATAAAAAGATGAGTGTTTCATGCCTATCACAGGTGCTTCCTCAAATCTAATACACAAAAGTTAAAACATTCCTTAAGTGCTCACTTTTAAATCTGAGCGGGGTAAGGCCCTAGATCTCAGCACAGGTCTTAAAGGTACAGAACCATTTAAACCTTTCCCAGTCAGCATGCAGTTCTAAAATCCATTTTGTCTCTACACATTCAGTCTTAGTTTTAAGGTCACCTCTTCTAATACTATGTTTAATCAGCTCTAGTACCAGAAACATAAATCTATGGGTAGAATCAGTAACTACAACATGCCTAACAAGGGCATTTCTAACATCTTTCTTAGAGATATCATTATTATGCTGACATATCCTGTCCCTTTGGGCTCTTTTCATTTTGCCAACATAACATTCACAAACCTTGCAGACAGCAAGAAACACTAAATTTTAATTTTTGCAGTCCACATAAAAGTTAAATATGTCCATTCACAATATTCTTGTAACTGTTACCACTATTCACATACTTTCACGTTACAAGAGTTACATGTCCACATCCCTTTCTGGCTTGATAGCAATTCATTCTTACTCCTTGCCCATTTATAACATAATAACTGTTTCAAGAACTGACTGTTCTTAAAAGAAAAATTAGGGGTATCACCCAAAACGGTTTGGTTGCAATAAACAATCTTACCACTTGGATTGTCAACAATAAACTACAATTAAATACGTATATAAATAAGACCATACTCACTAAAGCCCCATGGTCTTGGTAGATAAATTATATCAACAATGAACCAACTGAAACAGCAACCTCTTTTGGGATATCTTAACATTTGACTATATCAGCTCTATCATTTTCCTATGCATATATCTCAAACCAGGAACAAAATTAAACAGTTACTTTTCTAGACCAGAACAAATTCTTAATTTCTTTCCAAAGTTACTAGAGCAGCAACTGGGAAGGAAATTCAACTTTTTTATACTTTAATAGGACTTACTGATTGCATCAGCTTCATGCCAAAACACAAAAGCATTACAGGTACTCAGTATTAAAATATGGTATTTCATTACCCTCCCTTCGTAATGTGAATAAAATTGCCTAACTCTCAAGAAAGCTAAATGGCTTGCAGTTAAACAAATGGTCAGTCTTTTTACTTGGCTCATTACTATTTAAGCTTTTACAACTAGAAACCAATCTCCTTAGCATCTGAACTTACAGTAGTCCGATAGTACAGATTTCCCGAACAAACCTAAGCAGTTCTAACAGTATTAAACACTGCCTTTCCTCCATAGGACTCAAACTCTGTGAATCACTACCAACACACCGCAAACAGCTAACATATTATCTAAAATACAGAACTCAGCTTACAGCATATCTTCTCAGAGAAGTCCATTGCAAGTATGCTACTACTGGCTATTTTATTTAAACCAGAGATAACAGAGCCCCCTACCATAATTTTTGCTTTATTCATTCTTATATTAATAAGATATGTATACTGTCAGACATATGGATACCCCAAGTCATTGTACTTCACCCTCAATTCACCCTTCTCCTATTCTCCTCAACCTCAACAATCTTATCATTGTACTCAATGTATATCATTAAGTACATGTTTGGAAATAGTGTTTACATTTTAAACTTTTTTTGTATTACTTATATGAAAATATGTTTGCATTGCTTATCTAAACAAATGTTTAGACCTTTCATATTACTTATGGGCTGTATGGTCTGATCCTGCATTTATATATAAATCAGAGCTCTACACTTTTAGATGGATGATATATATATATATATATCTAAAGAGAGAGAGAGAGAGAGATGTCCGTAGGAAAATAACCAAAAGTATGAGTCGAATATATGTACTAAGAATTGGAATTCTTTGGTTGAGGAAAGAAGAGGCATGAGGTAGATGTACAAGATGTCAAGGAAATGTGGGGGAATCATGCTGAAAAGGAAGGAGTGTCGGGGAGAGGACACATTCATCAGGTCATTGGAGACTTCTCCATGAATCTGAGGAAGAATTTCTTTCAAGATGCAATGGAAGCAGGGAATGTATTAGTAATTGCTGGGGATGGAGTCTTCTGAGTCATTTAAATAGGCATGGACATGCAGTGAATATAGAAAGTGTACACACCCCTGTTAAAATGCCAGGTTTTTGTGATATAAAAAAAATGAGACCACAATAAATCATTTCAAAACTTTTCCCACCTTTAATGTGACCTATAACATGTACAACTCAATTGAAAAACAAACAAATCTGGGGGAAAAATATAAAAAAATAAAAAACAGACAATAAGCTGGTTGCATAATACCCTTAAACTAATACTTTGTTGAAGCACCTTTTCATTTAATTACAGCATTCAGTCTTCTTGGGTACACACCTGCCATCAATTAAAGAGACTCTGATTAACCCCAAATAAAGTTCAGCTGTCCAAGTAGGATTTTCCTGACATTTATTCAGTTGCCTGCTACAGCAAAAGCCATGGTTCGCAAATAGCTTACAAAGCATCAAAGGGATCTCATTGTTGAAAGATATCAGTCAGGAGAAGGGTACAAAAAAATTTCTACAGCATTGGATGCATCATGGAACACAGTGAAGAAAGACATCAAAAAGTGGAGAAAATATGGGGCAACAGTGATGTTGCAAAGAACTGGATGTCCCTCCAAAATTGATGAAAACACAAGACGAAAACTGGTCAGGGAGGCTGCCAAGAGACCTACAGCAACACTGAAGGAGCTGCAGGAATTTCTGGCAAGTACTGGTTGTGCACTACATGTAACAACAATCTCCCGTATTCTCCATATGTCTGGACTATGGGGCAGGGTTGTAAGATGGAAGCCTTTTCTTACACGGAAGAACATCCAAGCGCAGCTAAAATTTGCAAAACAATACATCAAGTCTCCCAAAAGCATGTGGGAAAATGTGTTATGGTCTGATGAGTCAAGGTTGAACTTTTTGGCCACAATTCCAAAATGTACGTGTGGCACAAAAACAACCGTTTGCATCACCAAAAGAACACCATACCCATGGTGAAGCATGGTGGTGGCAGTATTATGCTTTAGGGTTACTTCTCTTCAGCTGGAACTGGGGCTTTAGTCAAGGAGGAGGAAATTCTGGACAGTTCCACCTACCAGTCACTTTTGGCCCAAAACCTTCAGGTGTCTGCTAGAAAGATGAAGATGAAGAGAAATTTCACCTTTCAACACAACAATGACCCCAAGCATACATCCAAATCAACAAAAGAATGGCTTCACCAGAAGAAAATTAAAGCTGTGGAATGGCCCAGCCAGATCCCAGACCTAAATCCAATAAAAAATCTGTGGGATGACCTGAAGAGGGCTGTGCACAAGAGATGCCCTCCCAATCTGACAGGTTTGGAGCACTTTTGCAAAGAAGAGTGGGCAAATATTGCCACGTAAAGATGTACCCAAGAAGACTGAATGCTGCAATTACATCAAAAGGTGCTTCAACAAAGTATTAGTTTAAGGGTGTGCGCACTTATGCAACCAGCTTATTGTACATTTTTTATTTTTTATATTTTTCCCCCTAACAGATTTGTTTTTCAATTGAATTATACAGGTTATAGGTCACATTAAAGGTGGGAAACCGTTTTGAAATGATTTATTGTGGTCTCATTTTATTATATCACAAAAACCTGGCATTGTAACAGAGGTGTGTACACTTTTTATATCCACTGTAGTTCAAAGACATGTTGTAGGAAGGTTAGCCATGAGTCACTTTCTGTGGGCGGACTATATAGATTAATAGTCATTTTCTGCCTTCATCTGTAGGTTTGAAAGAGGATAACTGGCTGCAATCCTCAGTGGTTTTGCTTAACAGCCCTATTACTCATTTCAGCTGTTTGCTTTACACTGCATTAGTATCTTTTAGTACTGGTTGTCTATTTGCAAAATATTCGCTTAAGAATGGTATGGGACAGGAAGAAAATAACCAGGACAAAGAAAGAGAAACAGGGGCCCCACTCAGGCAGCTAATGTAAATAGACTTTTTATTTTATTTTATCTAATAACTGAGTAAACCCACTAGATGTAAGTGGTGAATGTCATGGGCAATTCAGAAGCTCATTGCTCAGAGCCACAAAACAGGCAAATGGAGAGAGAGAGAGAAAATCAAACTTGGGACCAGATAACAAATTTAATAAGTGCCTCATAGTCTAAATCCTCTGCTGAACTGCAGTATATATAAAAAGACAATATATAACAAGATGTGTTAACATTTATAGTTAAGTAATTTAATATTTTTAGTTTGAATAGCCTGTAGCAGACATTTCTTGGTGTTAAGGTGCTTTGATGTCCAAATCCAGTTGTTTGACATGACTTTTAATTTTAAAAATTATCCCTGAGAGAAGCAAAGTTACTTGTACAAAAACTGAATGCGTCTCCAGTATCACTGTAGAGAGAGAGTTTGGTATTAGTGAGGATAACCCATTACAGTAGCTAAATTAGGATGGCTTTTTAATTATTTAATAAAACACACTTCCATTTAGAATGACCGGTTTAAATTTATTAATGGAACTTGACAATGGGAAACTTAACCTGCCAGTGTCACTGACGAGATCATTTGGGCTAGGAGATAGGAAGCACCCAATGATGTTGTAGTATGTATACGTAGTGTCATTTGATAATGGTACTGTCATCAAAGTGGTAACATCACCTTGAAAATGCCCCTGTAGGAAATACAGCTTCATTTTCATTCCTCTCCAATGAAGATTATGCAGAGGTATTCAGTTGGTGTTTTGCCTCTTGGTCATTATAACTGAGTCTTGACCTGAAGCTGCAGATTGTGAAATGTAGGTTTAAAGCAGGACTTTAAAGACCTTTATACTGCTAAAGACTCAAGAAGACCAGGATGTGCAGACAGCACATGCAAATCAACACAAAACTGGCTACTGTTTGCAGAAGGAATAACCCACTAACACCAATGTGCTGTTTTGTAGATTTTCTGCATGTTTGGACACATGTGCACAAGAGTTTTTTTATGCTCTTTGAAATTTCTTCTCAAAGCACATAAATTATAAATTTCGTATATGAAGTTATGAAGTCATAAATTTGCCCATCAAACAAGTCTGACAATATTCATTTCAGTGTAATTAAAAAGGTGCTGACATATTCCACAGAACTTTAACAAACCATCAGATTTATCCTTTGCTCAATATATTTAATTTTTGAAATGCTTCTCCTTCATAGTATACAATACTGAGTTCTTTTACCTGAAAATGTAATCATATATCCTTGTTGGACAACCTTAAGTAATGGTGTGACAGGACAGGTATCCCTGCTGCTTTTGTTGGTTCCTCAGATGATGGCTTAAAGGAGTGAGAGGCTTACCAAGGCAGACTGACTTTGAACCGGAGCATAATTTACTTAGATCCATAGGTGTTAATGATAACAAGCATTGCCCTAGTCACCTGACATCTGACTCTATTCCCCATCCTTATGAGGCTCTTGTAGTGCATGGTACATGCAGATTATGCTCCAGTATATGGAAAAAGACAAATGCTACAATAGCTTGAGACCCAGCCTTAACAAATGTTAAGCACCACTGCCTAACTTGTTAAGCTCAGGTCTTGTACTAGGCAATCAAATCTGCCAGTACTGACCAGCAAACAGCAGCACAGAATAAAAATAAAACATATTTTTTCTGCCTGCTGTAAAGTGTACCTGACTTGATCTTATAAACTTAGAAAGTTGCTTGAATAACTAGATTTGTGTTACCCTGCATTTTCAGAAGGACAGGAAGTCTGAAACTCAAACATCATTTTGTGAATTTAGTCTGCAGTAATTTGTCCGCAAACCACAGATCTTATGAGGAACAGACCAAACATATGAGGTGAAACTCTAGACATTCTGTGAAATTCTGGACAGTTGACAGTAATGGCAACTTAGGTGTAAACATACTCGACTGTGTTACACTGTCTTTCTGACAGTGATCGGTAAGTGCTTTATGGCTTTGAAAGCTGGTTATAGGATCATAGGAGATTACTAGGCTATGGTCCCGGAGGCCACTTCAAACCTAGCCATTTCATCCCAATGTAATACCATGCATACTCTAGTCAATACCAAGAACTGTACTTAGTAATGACTGCCCATGTCCAGGAGGGTTGTGGCGCTATCCCAGTAAGAATTTATGGTTCCCCATCCACTCGTCCAGGTTCCTTTTGAACAGTGTCATAGAAGTGCACTGCTTCCCATGAATTGACAGCCTATTCCAAAGATGTGGCAGTCACTGGGAGACAAATCTGACCCTGCAGCATGTCCTATTCAAGTTACAGGCCACATTTAGGTCCCTGAAACTGGTAGCAATAATCCTGTTTGATTTACGGACGTGCAGCAAATTCATTAGGTTTGGGTCAGAGATTGCTCTGCAAGCGAGGCATAAGTCTCACCTAAGAAGTCTATACAATGCTAAGTATAGTGACAGGGACTTCAGTCAGTCTGTGTAAGGCACGTGCTGGAGTCCTTGATCTTCTTAGTTAGAAACCTTGTATGGTACATGCCAAAAGGGGCATTATACTCAATTATGGGCCTGATTAATGATGAGTATAGAGGAGTTATAACCTCCTTTGTCGAGAGGCGATGTCTTTTCTAATCAAGTGTGCTATGTAGAAAGCATTCCTTACTAAAGTAGACACATGGTGTCAAAGTTAAGGTTACAGTCTACTTGTGATCCCAGATTTCTTACCACTTTGTAGGTACATAGTTTTTTGTTGTTAATTTGATAGTGTGAAGAGACAATGTTTTTACTGAAGGGAATGATGATCCATTTCTTTGCATTCAGACCGTGACTAAGACACCAGTTGTTGGTCTGTGTAAGACCCTCCTAAAGTATATTGACATCATTTGGGGATTCAATAATTGCACCCAGTTTGCAGTCATCCACAAACTTGGTCAGCCACAGCCCTTTAGATTGGGCCTGAACTTCTGAGAAATATATATCAAACAGTAGGAGGCCCAGCACTGACCCTTGTGGCACACCGCTGGTAACAGGTTTGCTGGTTAATGTGGAGTCACCAACTTTGATAGTGTGTGACCAGGTTGTGAGCCAGTTGGCAACCCATCTTACAACAAAGGAGGTTTACATTCAGTTTGTTAAGTTTATCGGTAATACCTGAGTGGGATTGTGTTAAAGGCCTTTCCCAAGTCGAGGTATGCTGTGTGCACAGATTTGCAGTTGTCACTGGCCCTGGTCACATTTTTGAAGAAATCAACCAGGTTTAACAGGCAGGATCTGCTCTTGATGAAGCTGAATTGAGTCAGATCCAGGGTTTGAAGGTTGCCTATATCTTTATTTATGAGGTCCATGATGATATGTTCCATGGCTTTACAGATGAGGCTGGTCAGACTTATGGGTCTATAATTCCCTGGGTCTGTTGCTAAGCCACCTTTGTGGAGGGGAATAACTGTTACTATTCTCCATTCTGCAGGAACAAAGCCTGTGGTTAGGCTGTGATTGAATAGGGTATTTAATGGTGATACTAGTTTATGTTTTAGTTTGTTTAGAAGACAGCTTAGGATGCCATCTGGACCCATAGAGAGTGTGTTTTTTGTCTTAGACAAGGCTTTAATGACCTTCTCTTTGGATATGTAGGGTGGGTTGAGTTGGAGGCAAGGTTTGTGATAAGTTTTCTGGGGATAAGGGAGTGAAATCTTCACCAAATCAGTCTGCTGGCAGGTTTGCTATCCCTGCGGGATCAGTGTGTGTGATACCATTAGTCAATAGTTTGGCACATGCTTTGGTCTTACCATTTATGTAACAGGCCTTACGGTTATCTCTGGCTGTGATTGCAAATTTTTTCTCAAAGTTACCCTTAGAGGATTTGATATGTTGTCTAATTTGCCTGTTGAGGCGGAGGAGGGTGCTTTTCCATTGTTGGGGCGTCGCCTTAGTTTTCTTAGACAGCAACCTTTTTGCATTTGTTGTAAAGTTTGTTGATGCCTGATGTCCACCAGGGAGGCTTGTTTTTACTTGCGGCTCTGGATTTGATTCTCTCTGGAACAGCTGAGTCTATACACTTACACAAGTGATTGTACAGGGCTTTAGTGTAAGCCTTGGTGTAGTTAACACTTCTAGCTGGAGGAGGGGCTTGGAGTGACTTTATACCTTCCTCAAGGAGGGTATAGTTTGCCTTGGTGCAGTTTTCTTAGTCTGACTTTGCCCTTTGTGAGTTCTGGTGTCAGTACCAGTTTGAAGCCAACTGATTTGTGGTCAGATTTAACTAATGAATTGCAGTGGTGCATCTGTTTGTCACGTTAGTGAGGACTAGATTTAGTATTTTTGTTCCTCTTGTTGTGGTATGAACAATTTGTTACAGGGCATTTGAGTTAACAAAGTCGAGGAACTTTTGCACTAGTGAGTTAGGGCTAGAGTAGGTTTCCCACTTGATGGTGGGGTAATTGAAATCCCCATGAACAAAGTGTTGGGCAATATTTGGATTAAATCCAATTTGGCCAAGTAAGCATTGTGCTCATCATGATCTATGGAGGGGGGGTCTATAACCAGCTATGACTTGAATGGGGATCTTACCCATAGTAATCTGAACTTGGAGTAACTCCATGGAGTTGTCCAGTCTAACTAGTTGTGAGGTGAATGTATCTCTAATATTGATAGAAACACCACCGCCTTTGGTTCTCACATGTTCATTTTGTGGTCTAAACACTTAGCATTTTTTCCCCCATAACTAATAGTACATGGAGCAAATAAAGCTCCATGCACTAAAGAATTAAAATTGAGTCTCAGAACATAACCCTTTATTATGTGTTCTTGGAACAGATGCCAAGATTCACCTTGAGAGCAAATTTCTTGGCAGCTATGTCTCCAGCTCATGATAAGTAGGCTACGACTGGTGACCCAATCATAACCCTCTTTTATGCATGATGCTCCAGCACATGATAAGTAGGCTATGACTGGTGACCCAATCATAACCCTCTTTTATGCATGATGTATGTATTCTTGAATTCAGATACTATTTTGACACTACCATCTCTTCAGGAAGTCTGTTCCAATCATCCACCACTCTTTATATAAAACAATAATTCCTCATACCTTAGGATACATGAATTAGACTGAGCTGACTTTTCTAACAATGGAACTAGCCAATTGTCTTTAATTGAGTGCATGTTTTGTTATACAGTGTGACTTAAATTTGTTGAACTTGCTGAACTTTGGGGCTAGAGACATTTGCCCTTATCCCTAAGAATGCACCATCTCAAATTTACTGCATTTAGGAAGTGGATTGTCTGAGATACTGGATGCTGTGGTAGCAGCAAGCCGAATTCCAGGTAAAATGGTCTTTTTGCATTTAAGATGAAAGCCAACATTTTTTCATTGCAAATTTTATTGTTGAGATCCTTCTAAGTGTAATTTAATTCAGTTCATTGAATTACTGAGAATCCTTATAATTCCCTGAGTCTCTCACAACATACTTTAAATACTGGTGAAATTGTGTTGCACTGTCATTAATTATGTTATATAGCTTCTTATAGGTCTGGAATTGCAGTCTATTTTTCCACCTCTATGTTTTAAGCTTCACCTGATGTCTACTATGCATCATGTCCTCATATCTGTCATTTCCCACAGCCATGATAGAGTGAATATTGTATTATTTTATATTTTGTCATCTGTTGGCAAGCAGTCTTTTCTCCATGGCCTAGCCTTTTCCACTCTCTACACTGGACATGCAATTACACTGATGTGGTTCATATGAATGGGTAGCTAAATGACCCCTTTCTCCCACAGAGGAGCTTCCTCTGCTCCCCTGTAATGCTACTTTATATGGCTTCGAACCAATGGCTTCCACTGGTTACTGTAACCAAGCAGAACAAACTCCACAGCTTCCTCCTAATGAGAAGGAGAGCTAAGAGGATGCTGTTTAGTCAGTCATTCAACCCACCATCACCTTTTTGGTGCCTGGTCCACCAATCAAGCATGGATCACCTGAATGATAGAATGCCTGCTCAATAAGTTTTTTGAATTTGGTTACTGTTTCACACATTGTACTTTCTCTTTATAAAGGATGTTTCAGTCATTTTCCACTGTTTTTGTGAAATAATACCCTCAATTCTTTCACTTAGGTGTCCACCATGTATTATAAATAATGGGGGAGCTCTATCATGCTTCATTTACTTAGGCCGTCCCTGTATAGTTGCTAACATGTCTAGCACTGTAGTTATTTTGCCAAAAATTCTCAGCTGAGCTGCAGCAGTACACAGGATGATCATTGCGTTGCAATTTGCATACTCCCAAAAGGAAAACTGAAGTGTCATGCTAGTCCATTAAGAGGAAATGCTAGTACACATGGATGATGTCATACCTTTTATAGGGCCAGAATATGTTATATAATACAACTGCCGAAGCTTTTGGGCTAACACAAGTTTTTTTTTGCCAGGAATTAATGTCATCAGTCCTAGATATACTGTGCTAATTCCAACTTTTTCCTAGAAAGAGAGAACAGAGTACACCATTTGTCCCCATGGGTAAAAGCACACTTTTATGAATATCATTGTGAGGAAAAAACAATTACTGTGCAGTTTGGATGCTTAAACTTATGACGCTGATCACAGATAGAGAGAGAGAGAGAAGCTGTGTGTGTTTGTGTGTGCGTATGTTAGCATGAAACCTTCAATGTCAAGTTTTATAACCTTCCATAAAATAAGTTTCCTTCCCAAATGGCAGTATATTATGCCACCTGGGAACATTGCCATCTGCAGTTGTAGTCTGGCATGCATTTATATAGTTTTTGCATACACAATGTCAGGGAATAACTGTATGGAGAACAGGCTTGACCTGGAGAAAGAATTTAGATGTAGAATTGTACACAGTGATTCAAAGTGAGTAGTTTATAATTTAAAATGTGGCTCTCAGACAAATGGGGAGCCAGTCTATATTGATTAGTCTGCACACAAATGGTTACTTTGTGTACCAGCAAAGGTATGACTTTTGCTCTTTGCAGATCTGTAGCTGTCTTGAGATGCTTGGAGATCTGGCAGCCACTACTGGCAAAGCATATTCCAGTGTAGGGATTGCAATACACTTTGTGAGTACTTCCCTTATTTCTTTTGACAAGAAATTTGCAAATCTATAACATAATTAGAATAGTTTTTCATTTTTTTTTGTGCCCACATCCACCCCTCATCTACCATCTTTTCTCTCCTATTCCCCCAGGACATACTTTAATACTGCTGGGACCAGTCATGGATCCTATGGGTGTCCTTGGGGTTCAGCCATCTCCAATTCAATCTATGGGGGTTTATTTATAAGGCCTGGTCACTTCCATACTTCTCAACCTCTGAGTGCAGCAAATCTGGACAAGATTAACAAACTGGGGGGGGACAAAGGCCCAAAAATAGGGACATATTTTAAATATTACTCATAAGCTTAGAAAGTTGCTAGAGTAGCAGCATTTGTTTTAACATACATTTTCCGAAGGATTTGAAGTCTGAAACTCAAATGTATCTCATTATTTAGTGACTTCAGTCCTCAGATCATCCCAGTAATTTGTCAGAAAAACACAAATTTTATGAGTAACAGACTAAAATATGAGCCAAAAAATCTGGACGTTCTGCGAAAATCTGTACAGTTGAGAGATATGCTCACTTCCCTGCCCCATCTCCCAAGTTCACTGATTACTTTTGAGAGCAACTCCCTTCTTTGAACCACACCTCCCCTAAGGGAGCATCATCAGTGTACAACCCCCCCACCCAGGGCAGGCACACCCATCCCTCGCTGCTGCTTGTTCAGTCACCTGAGCCACTAATTGAACCCGGGTCCACTGGGCCATAGTTATGGCTTTATCCCTCTATGCCACCTGAGCGGCAACAGAATTGCTTTTTTCTGATATCATGAATATGGCTAGAAAGGGTTAGTGCATAGTTCAAGCAGAAACCAACATATTTAAACACTTGCACTGGTTCTGCGTACCACTTTTAGCCCAAGTATGCTCAGTTATCTGTCACCATTCTGAGACTATTTGGGTGCAAATAGCACTGTTTTAGCTTTGGACAGTCTAATATGCAGCCTCATATCAAAAAGCATTCTTTATAGTAGTACTATGACATTTGTTAGTTGGAAGAGGATATTAGTGGTAAATGAATTATAACCTGAATTACCTTATGATCAGCATATAAGAATGTTTTTATGCCAGACAGACACACACACACAGATAGTGAACATAGGAAAAGTGTAACATTAAAAGGCCTATGGACTGAGGCAAACTTTTGCAAGGTCTACAAAGACTTCCCAGGTCAAGTATCCATCATTCATATGATGCTGGCTGTGAGACAGAGCAAAATTAGTAGTAGTATTGTAAGGGTTTGTGAAGCTAAGGCCCTGCTCACATACATCATAAGCCTTAGAGTATGTGCTTTCTTTTGCATAGCCACTGCATTAACCAGTATTTTGGCTGACAGAGGTAGCAGTGAAATTTGTCTGACTGCTATGTTGATACATAGCTTCTGTCCTTGGCTATGAAGTAGGATAGCCTTTGTAGCAGCTGTCCAGAGTTCAGGGAAAGCACCTGATGCTAAGGAGGTGTTACTAGCATGTTTTATTGGCTCTGCTACAAATGCATCAAGACATGAAGACATTTTGAGAAGATACAACCACAGACTGCTAACCATGACATGCTTTATTTATTTATTTTTTTTATTTATGTTAACTAGGTAGATTTCTGATCACAATAGACCAATTTCAGGTTCATCCTGGTTAGAAAAAAAATTAAGAACATAGTAGAACAGCAAAGCATTTCTAAAGGCAATGGAATTTCCTTGAAACATTTATTTATATGAGATTTCAATAACATGGAAGCCCTTAGTAAACAGAAAGATGTCTTCTATAGACAATGTACAGGTCTGAAAAATATCTTCCTGTTGCAAGCTCAGATGTTAATGACAATGAGCAGTAAAAGCATCAGGTATTGGTGTCGCACTGTGCTGCCTAGTGATGGTCAGGGATGATAATTTAGCTTGGTTTTGCTCTGCAGCCACAGTGCTGACCTTTTCCCAGAAAGTCCTTCCCTTTCCTATCAAGGATAGGTGCATTTGGTTCATAAATGTTGCTTTAACTTTTGTTGCTCATCCTTTTACAGTGGTTTCTGATCCTTCAGTATTAGCAGTAATCTGTTTGTGTTTTGCTGTATTTTGCCCTGCAGACTTCCTAAATGCATAAGCTTAGTTTAATTCATGTAGTAACCTAGGATAAATGTGTGCACTAGACAACAGCTGCCTTACTCATGGGCTTTCTGTCATTGCATGACTTCAGTTCTTGCTCAGGAATATGTTTACCAAAGTGGCCCCAATCAGCACATATAACAGCATTACTGTTCCATCTCAAAGAGTGGATATGTGTGTTAGTGGAAAAGACAGAGGATGGGTCTTCTCCACTTGATCCTTTTACATGTGCCCCTAGCTATGGTAACAGCACATAAAATATAAATATAGGGGCCTGTAATTTTCAGAACAATAACACTAAATAATCGTTTGCCTGAAGGGATTCTAAAAGTTCAGAGCCTTGTGATGTTTAAATTGAAGTCACAGAAATTATTTCATGATAGAGAAGAATGCGGGTATTTTAAAGGCTGTTTATACAATGACTTATGCTTCATGTTTTGAAATATGTGCTTCTTATAATCTGTTTGTTTTACTGTAACTTGATGTGAGCACAATTAGTATTGCTCAGCAATAGACAAGTTTAAAATAAAATAAATAAACTTGCACCTGCATTTGCAAACAGAAGGAATGATGTTTTTCCAGCCAAAATAGTTTCAGGTGGCAGTATATGAATAGAATTAAACCCTCAGCCAGAATTTTTTTCTCTTTCTAACCTATTGTAAAAAAAAAAAAAGTGTCATTTACAGACTGGAGTGTCAGAGTAATTGGCATGCTTTGCTGCTAAAGCTATACTATATAAGGTTTTTAAACCTGCTTCTTATGTATCTGCTTTCCTCCACTAAATAACTATGTTTTCCTTTGTCAAGTTGCATGATTATAATGGTATCCATGTCATTAGCCACCACTAGGAGAATGAAGCTGTAATTACTGGCTGAGTACCTAGAACTGAATTTGACTCATCAAGGAATTGTCCTTTTCATCAAGGTACTGCAACATGGAGGTAGAATTAAGTTGGGGGTATGAAGAGTGCTCCCACCTTGCATGGTTAGTATAGGTACAAAGCCCACCCCATGAAAAATGCATAACAATCTCTTTTAGGTCTTGAGTGACATTTTGGCTCATTGACTGTGTCAAAACAACAAATTACAAACATACACAAATGCAGACAAAGCTCTTTGCTTAGATAGTATTAGAATTATATGAATAAAAGTATATTAGTGCCTATCTAGGATTCTAACCCAAGACCTCCAGTATACTATTCTGGTGTCACTGCTACTGGACCAACAAGAGCTTCTGGACAGATAGGTGCTGAGTTTTTTTCTTAAGACCTTTAACCTTTTTGGCAGAAAACCCCCCAGCATGGTGATCAAGGTCAAATTACAAACATGCACACCCTTCCACTTAAGCACTGATGGCAAATAGCAGTTACAGTATTATATTTGCATTGCCACTACTTCAAAGGAAAGGTGTTCTACCAATTAGGGGGAAATAGCTACTGACTAATAATAAACTTTATCTGTAAGACAAAACAAAACACCATCAAATTTCATTTGTATAGCATGGTGAACCCCACTGAGATGTTAACAGATATATTGATAACTATCTTTCACTGGTGAATGTCCTAGGTAGTCTTTTGTTATGGTACCCAATACAGAAAATTCTGCAGGCTTGGACAGGATTTCTATACTCATACCTGCAGGAGGCTTAGATTAGTCAGAATTTATTGAGTGTCACCAAAGAACAAATGTAACAGCTGTCTGCAAGGATAACACTGGTTACAACATCTGGTGAAAAAAATATTCAGAAAACTGTCAAACCCTGAATTAAAATGCACTGATTGATGCAAATGTGGTACCAAGTTTCAGTAACTCAGTTCAAAACCTGTCTTTGTGTACCAGGCTAAGAGTTTATAATTTAAAGATACTGCTTTACAAACATAACATAGGATAGCAGAGAGATGCCGTTGGCAAAAAAATGCTCTCGTTGACAAATGAAAACTTGCTAAGTTGTAATATTTGAGGAATAAAATATCTAAACACTAAAACACCTAAAACAAAAGTTATTAAATAAGAGGGTGTTGAGAAGGTTGCTGTCATGGTTAGGGGTCTAAACTCATAGTTACAAGGTACAGAGTTTGATTCTGACTTTTGGCCATCACTCGCTAGGCTTTTAAGAGATTGTTAACTGATAGTCTAGTATTTACCTATGAACCTATGAAACAGAGATTATGGGTGTGTTTTATCTGGCTTAAACTTGTTGAATTGCTGCATTTCTTTACTACTTAGGATTGTATAAGCAGAATCACTCACAGATACAAGGTTCAGGGTTTGAGTATGACTTCTGGTCATTGGCTAGGGTTTTAATAGTCTGCATACTGATAGCCTGGTATTTACCTATGAATCACAGATTATAGGTACATTTTATCTGACTTATACTTCTTTATGTGACACATTTGCGTACTACTTGGGATTGTGTAAGCAGGTTCAAGTGCTCTTTTTATAACCAAATACCTACTGCTTTGCATGCTGTACCTGAGATTCAGCCTCACATGACATAGACAGCAGAAGAGGAGGCATTGTCACAAAACTTACACACAATACATTATGCACAGTCCATGGTACAATGAAAAGGCATTGTCCCAAATCTCATACACAGCACACCACGTCTGGTCCATGGCAGAGAAAAGAAGCA